>NW_010511276.1:36030-89027 GCF_000687285.1 Phaethon lepturus
TGCACACTGTTGGGGGCTACTTTGCTTGCTTGGCCACCAAAGCGCCTGCCAGGGTTTCTGAGCACACTTTGCTCTGGTGACATGACTTTGCACACCCCAAGGCTCAGCCCCAAGCCCCGCATATCTTGCTGTGCCTCATCAGGCTCCCTGACCCAGCGTGGGGACGATAACAACAAAAGCTACCTGCTCTTAGGGCAGAAACAAGAAACAAGAAGTCCAGAAAGATGTAAGGTCTTGAGTGGGGTGGGTCAAGCTTTTTTAAGTATTGTATGATCAGATTAGAGAGAAGTAGTGCTAATAAAAGGCCGGATATCGGTAGATTTAAAGCCACTGGGAAAAGGCTTGCCGATGTGAATGGGTGCAAGGGAGGGCCCTACAACAGCAGGGTTTGAGGGAACAGTCCGGGCTTAGACCCTGATGCTTAAGGCTTTCAGCCCTGCTTTAGGCAAGGGTGGGAGGCTGGACCACGGGCTCTCCAGAGGTCCCTTCCAATCTGAATTATCCTGAGTCCATGAATATGTTCTAAATGTGCTGAAAAACTTTCTGAAGTTTCTTGAGAAACTGTTTGGATAAGAAACTCACCACCATTGTTATACATGCTTGCTGTGTCTTCTGGTGAGTGCTGTGTGCTGAGACTGAAAATGTCTCAGTTCAGTCACCGACACTGCCTCAGACTTTCTGGGTGATGCTGAAAAAAATATCAGAGCAGTTAGACCAAATGTCCCATTAACACAGCATCCTTTCTTTGGCAGGAGCTAAACCAGGTGCTGGGTAAAAGTAATCCCTGTGCTGTGCTTTCAGTGCCCACATGTTCAAGGATGAGAGTAATCCTTTCTTCCTTCTACTGTTTGCCTGTCTTTAGAGCAGAGCCCTGTTTTTTCTCCGTGTTTGTACAGCACCCAGCACAAGAAGACCCAAGTCTCACTGAGTCCTTGTTGCAGTCAACTACAAACGCCTCTCTCCTCTGAGTGGTGGTGAACATGGCACCATGAAAACGCTTCTTTTCCCTAACTTGATCTACCATGATTTGTCACTGAAAAACAAACCCTGAAGGATAAGTTCAAATAATACATCCTCTTTCTTTTTTTATGAAATACAGAAATACATTTCCACTCCTCTTTGCTTTTGAAGATGATTTTATGAAAAGACAAGAGCTAGCACACAAGTCAGACAGCAGTTTCCCCTTTGCAGGTTCACTCACTCCTCTTTGAGCTTTGTACCTCTACCTTATTCCTGTCCAGCCTACTGATAGCATATAAGATACAGCGAGGATAGGCAAAGGATGCTCACCGCTACCCTCTGGTAGTAAAGATGGTAAAGAGATGGTAAAGCCTCCAGCAGCGCTCAGCTGCCCTCACTCAGCATGTGGGCCTGTGCCAGGAGGAGGTGCAAAACTCCTCTCCCACAAGAGACAGTGGATTATTTTGTTGTGATTTAGGGAATCCAAAGGTTTTGCTCGAGTTTTGTGCCAAACCCTAAACCCAATGCTTGTGTTGTCACTGATACTATTGACTATTGCAGGAGGGAGCCAGAGGCATCAAGCAGGAAATTCAGGAGAATTAAGACCATCTGCTGCCCAGGACTGCCAGCCCACAGCTCCCTGCAGAGTCAGTTGACACAAGCAGTTACAATATCCAGGTTAAATTCCCTTGAAAGCCACCTAAACCCAGTCAGTAATGCTCTGTCCCTCTTGCATGCAGCAGTAGGTAAAAGCCAACCAAAGCAACAGTTTTGCTAGAAATTCTAGAAGTTTTACAAAGAGTAGTCAGATATATGTACGTAATAAATTAATACATACATAGACATATATATACCTTCTGGTTGGATCTGAGTTCTCACATCAGTTTGAGTACCTGCCCTAAGAAGGCTTCCATGTAAACGGGTGTCCATGTGAGTCTAGTTTTCATAGCCCTATAAATGATTCTCTGGATTCAATCTCTGGGATTCCAAATGTGGATAAAATGTGACCAGAGACAGTAATAACACAGTTCCTTACAAAGGGATGGGAAAGAGACATGATTTTTGGCTGCTCCAGATCATTATTTATAATCTAGAGGCAAACACCATCAAGGGGACAATAAGTTTGTTTGTCACTGGACTGCACAAGACTGGAAGACGAGTGTCTTAATCTCTTTCTAAATGTCTCCGAGCTGAAAGCACTCCCATCTCAGCAGCAGTTTTCTTCAGAAGCTAGCTAGTGCTATCAGTGCCTTTTGCCAATAGCAGCTATAATTACATTAAATGGTTGATTTGCAGAAGCAGAAGGAGGAGAACAACGTGTGCAGAGCAATGTTACGCAACATCGCAAAGAGTTTGCACACTTCTGTCACTCCAGTAAACCACTCACAATGACACTCACATACTCATATTTTCTCTCTGTATTTTGGAGATAAGCCTATTTTGAATTCTTCCACAGGATTATCTGATGGCTGCACACAGCTTGATTCATTGCAGCCATTAGAGGGGAGCTGGATGACCCCCGAAACAATTCCCTGCTATGAATAGCCATTGTGATCCCATACAAATAATGGCACAAGGTGTCACGCATCCTTTCCTGAACTTCAGAGAGGGATGCTCAGATACAAGAACTTAAAAATAAAACAGCACCATTTCAATGAAGTGGAAGTGACTGCAATATGCACTGCCTCTTCTTTTGGAAGCATACTGGTATTCATGTAATTGCTTTCTACATCCAAATACTGTCCTTTTTCCCCAAGGCTGTGCTGTAATTAGAATTCTGCCTTTAAATCTGAGTGCACTTTGTAGGCTTAATAAGGCAACCGGCAGCAATAATGGCAGTAATTATAAATATGTTCGGTGTTCAGAACTAAAGAAAAATACACTAAAGATGAAAAATGCCATCACTCAAGATTTTTTTTGAAACAACACAGGCAGAAATGGGCAAGTTTGCATGGCTATAAATACCACAAGCACAGAGCTTACATTATTTAGGGCACGTGTGTGATGAGCGTTCTTCTGAAAGACTCTGGGCAGCATTAAAGCATGAGAGCACAAGCGATCTGGGAAATATCAAAACATAATCTGTTACGGAGACACACAGCTTTTCTTTATGGCTTGCAAAAATATACTCACGATTCCAGATGCACTCCGCTGCAGGAGCGCCTGTTTATGGCAAATGGAGAGTGCACAGGGAAGTATTGCTAAACAAGTTGGCAATGGATCAGCATAAGCAACTTGGTAACGAGTTATTTTAATGGTATTGTATATCCTGTCTTGAGTGTCATGGTGAAACATCTCAGGGAACAGTTTGTAACAACCACCTTACAGTCATCCCACATCTATCATCAGGATCCAAAACACATGCAGAATGGACAAAGACAAATTGGTGGGGATCTCGGTTGTCATGAGGAGTTCCTCGACTTCTCGGGAGAAATTCTGCCGGAATTTGGCAATCTCCTGAACACAAACTGTTCCAAATAAGCCATCAGGAGACCTGAAGTACTCTGTTTTCCCATCTGACCTCCAAAGGGCAGAAGGACAAACAGAGTGTGTCTAAACGACAAATTACTGTAACTCATTTTCTTCTTACTTTATTGTTTTTCATTTGCCTGTATCCTTGGAGCTTTTCTCCCAGTAGCTGCTCTCAGATAGTACTAAACTTGACCCGTAACAAAACCGGGAGGTTTCGCATTTTTGCAGCCTGGCAAATGAAGTGTGATAAGGTAGAATTCTTCTGAAGGTTTTATTTAACCCCAGGCTTCTCTTGTCTGCAACCATCATGCAACATGGGTCCAAGCTGCACATCCGAGAGGCATCTGACTCCAGGCACTTGGTCTCAACACATGCAATACCATGAGGAACAAGCCACATTTTGGGACCTTCCCAGTTCTTTGCTCTGTGGGCTCCTTCTGGACTTTCCCAATTTTCTCCATCCTTCAGCCTCTCAGAAGGAAGAGGTGGTGCATTGTTTCTGGTGCCAGCCGTGCCACCAGCCCCGCGCTCTCGCATCTCTGCCGTCTGGGAAAGCAAGGTCCTAAGCTGAAAACTTGACAGATGCTGTTGGCAGTTGATGCAATTGAGGCATCTGCCTTGTTCTGCAGAACCAGGCAGAAGTCTACATGGGCCTTCCCACCTTCAATACGTCAAAATTAAATGTTTCCAACCTCGAACTGCATGCTGGTGTACTTTTCCAATGCTGTGACCAGCTTAGGCATTGATGTTGGCGGTAAGAGCAGTGGTGCAACATTTTCATACAGTTGAGAATGGGAAAACAAAGTGCTACTGAAAAACAGTCATTTTGTGGCCCTGCTCTGACCACTGACACTAGAAATGCTCTGCTCAAATTAGGAGGGCAGCTGCTGCAGAGCCAAGGCTCCAGGTATGGGCTAGATTCACCCTTTATTACTTTCCCTGGAAAAGACACAAGACCCACCCAGGTTGCCCACTGCAGTCCCCTAAAGGCCGCTGCAAGGTCAGACCTGCTGTCTCTGCAGGCAGCCAGCCTGGAGGAAAGAACCTGGCTTGAACAGACCAGGTGGGTTAGTTATTCCCAGCCCATGGGAGGGTCTCAGTCCATCACTGGGGACCCCTGAGAAGCTCGGACACCGGTGGGCTGTGAGGAAGTGGGTAGCCCTAGAGCCTGCCACTCTCTCCCTAGAGCCTACCAGCTGCTCTCTTTAAAACTGGCATTAGGCCCAGTTTAGTTGCCTAACCAGCAGTGCCCATTGCTATTTAAGATGCTCTTTGGCCTTTGCCCCCTTACTGCTGCAAACTCTGTGCCCATCTCCTAACCACGGCAGACATTTCGGCTCCCCTAGGGCAGTCCCCACGGCACAGGGTACCTACATTTCAGATTGGAAACCAGGCCCATGGTCCTCAAACCCCCGTTTTTTAAAATTATTGGCATCAACAAAACAAGCCCAGACGTACAAAATACAGTGCCTGTCAGTTCATGTTTACGTATATAAGAACCAGTGCATGCGGACGGAGATATAAATATGTGCCCAAGCTTATGTAAACTTTCTACCAGGAAAGCAACAGCTCAGATGTACTCGCCCACCCACCCGTGGTTTCTGAATCTCATTTTCTAAATATATACCTTGCCCGATTCACGGGGGGAACAGAGTGTTTGGCACCTCCCGAGGGGAAACACAGATGTTTGGCTCCTGGCCCCTGGAATTTCTTGAACTTCTGTGGACAAAAGGGGAAAGGCCAGAGGTCGAGCAGCACTATTTATTCTGCCCAGTTTCCTACCAATTGTTCAAAATCGCCCAGCAGACAAAACAGGGGCATTTCTTGTCAGCCAGACCCTCGGGGGCTGCCGGCAAGGCGTGAGGAATTCCAGTCATTCCTCCGGGCTGCTGGGGGCTGCCCCAGTCCCACCGAGGAACACTGGCCCTGCCAGCCTTCAGCCTGCCGAGGAAGGACCTGCTGCCAGACAGACCACCCCGTCCCCCCAGCACCGTCTCTGTCTGTTCGCTGTCTCTCAGCAGGGAAGAAATCCTGGGCCTGGAGAGGCGTCTCACCCGCCAGGACGCCGGGCTCCCTGCAGAAGCAGCCCTGGGGAGGGTGCCCAAAGGACTTCTTGTTTTTCAAGCAGGACTGCAAGGGAGAGGAAAAGGAAATGCTTGCCCAGATTTTAAATATTTACATTTTCATGCCCTTAAGCTTTAATTTAATTAAATTAAAGAGGGTGGTGAAACAGTGGAACAGGTTGCCCAGAGAAGTTGTGGATGCCCCATCATTGGAAGCGTTCAAGGGCAGGTTTGGACGGGGCTCTGAGCAACCTGATGTAGTGAAAGGTGTCCCCGCCCGTGGCAGGGGGGTGAACTAGATGATCTTTAAATGTTCCTTCCAACCCAAACTATTCTGTGATTCTATGAATTTTGGAGAAAAGAGTCCAAAGCACACCTATAAAGTAAAAGGTACTCACTCAAAACCAGGTCCTCAGGACCCAGGTAGAAAAAACCTGCAGCCCTAAGAAAAGAGCCAGGATCAGCATAGTCCCTTCTCATGGCACTCTCCTAAAACAAGGTCGCTGCTCCCACAAGGACACGGGCTGTCCCGTCATTATTTTTCCCAGCTCAAGCGGTCACACACACAGCTATCAGACAGTAGTCCAGGCCTGGGCACTCGCGGGATGGGTACCCAAAAGCTGCTGTCGTTTTAGCGGAGCTGCCTCAGAGCGCAGAGCAGCCACCTCCAGCTGCACCAGCACTTTCTGTGCCACCAGCAGGTCTGTGCTCACCACGGGCTCTGAGCACAGGGCATTTTAGTCTTGAAAAAAAATCTAGAATGTGCTCCAGCTGCTTTTTCTGTAAATATGCTCTGTGTTAAAAACAAAACCCTACAGTAACAACTGCAATTGTTCCCTGAACAGCAGGTCAGGGTGGCATAAACCTCCCTGGCTGGTGTCCCTGGCACTACTGTTACCCAGATAATGGGGGGAAACACCACAAATGGTGGTCCAGCTCTCCATCCCGCCCTCACATTACCTGCAAGGGCATAACAGAACGATATCTGTCACATGAAAATGCCCCCCGTTCGCAGAATATCCCTCCCACAGTGGCACTCATTCTGCGCTACTTTCAGGTATTTCTACAGTGAGAAGACAGAGGTGTCTGAGATATCTGCATCCTCCGGCCAGTCCTGATCACCTCAAGAGCCATTCGGGGTGGGAGGGGTTTGTGCATCAGCTGCAGCCTCCCCTTATGCTGGCACCAAATCACCGCCTGGCACTGACCTAGCACCAGGGAAACGGGAATGTGGAGCAGTGCTATCCATCTTCTCTCCGTTCCTTCTCTCTGTCCCTGCCCTGGGCGTGCTCTGTGCTTACTTGCAGTGTGGATGTCTGCAGCTTCAAGGGCTGCAAATACTAATAAAGATCTAAGAAAATGAAAACTTCAGCCTGCATTCTCATTGAATGTAATCAAGATTATTTTTTTTTTTAGAAACAGCCCTATTTAATTAATTTATATATTCTCTGATAATTTAATCTCTCACAGAAGTTGTTTTTTGGGAGCCTTTAGGTCCATGAAGTAGTGACTTTCCATGCTGCTCTTCTCCCTCTCTCTTCTCTCCAGCCCCCAGGGGAGTCTCAGGCACACCCTCATCCCCTCTCCTTCTCCAACAGGTAGAAAACCTGCTTACGAAGAAGAGCCAGAGCATGACTACCTCTCTAGTCATTACTGCTATGCCTGCTGCATGCCAGTACAACCAGGGCAGGGTAATCTACCCAGCCTGAGCTCCTACAGTTGGTACTGAAGCGATTTCAGGGCATGCTACAATCCAAACTGGTGTCCATGCAAGAGCTAAAGCAACCAGTGCTCTGCCTTCATCACTGAGTCTAACCAGCCTGATGTTTTGCAAGTTGGAAGTACCCAGGCCTCTATTTTGTTCCGCGTTTCTGCGGTACCTAGCACAGCAGTACTCTGATTCATACACGATGTTCCCAGGCATGGTCCCAAAACAAACAAGAAGTTGCAATTCAGCAATCGCAGGCTTAACTGATGGGTCTTAAATCACCCTCCACAAGCCCACAAAAATGAAGAGGAGTGTGGCTTGATTTCCTTTGGAGCAGAAGCACTTTCTGTGTCTTTTTCAGGTCAAGAAGAAAAGCCTAGGATGTCCAAATTCTTTGGCCCAGCCACCAGACTTCAGCTGGTTGACTGTAGGGGCACAATAGAGCTGGGCTAATACTTCACAGTTCCTGAAAATTAGTTTGGTCAAGTAGAGCCATTAGTGACCACATTCCAAACTAATGCCAGACGTGCGATGGCATCACTGGTGTAATGTCAGTCAGCAGGACCCTGCACCATGGCAGCACGGATGAAACTCCTGCAGACAGCAGGACAGCAGAGAGCTGTGCTAGGTACTGCAGAAAAGCAGAACAAAATAGAGACCTGGGTACATCTAACTTGCAAAACGTCAGGCTTGTTAGACTCGGTTAGACAGAGCACTGGTTGCTTTAACTCTTGTATGGACACCAGTTTGGATCAGAGCATGCCCTGAAATCGCTTCAGTACTGACTGTGCACAGTTTTGGGGTCAGCAATATGGCCAGTATGTGAGTTATATTGCTCACTAGACCTGTGTCTGGAAATAAATAACCAACCATCCACACCTCCGTGTGTCTTTGCTTAAACTCTATATCCCACCTACCACTGTTCAAAAGAATTTGGGCCTTGGCCCAGCCAAGCATTCAAACAAGTGCTTTGTTCTAACCACTGCTGTTGGTGGAGCAGAGAGACAGGATGACAGCATGTGTGGAGTTTGTCTTTTACACTGGCAGGAACTGATGCCGAGTTCATCCCCGTCTGTTTGCTGATGGATGGTAGCAACTGTGTTCAAAGAGGGCTGGTGTCCCCAGGGGCAGAGCTCTGTGGTCACCTCTGCTCTCCTCTGTCCTGGGTGCACTCCTCCCTGTCCCTGCTAGCTCTCCTGCTGAGCCTGGCACACTTGTGAAGTAGGCTAGATCTGCCCCAAAGTGCTGCTGGGGTCTCTGCCCAGGGCTGCTGGCTCCACCGTGCTCCCAGGGCTGTGCAAAGGGAGTGGGCAGGGTAGGCTGCAGCCCAAATCTGGACAGGGCACACAGCCCCATGGGGCAGCTAGATGGAGTGTCCCATCTCCAGCAGGTGCCCAAGTGCCACCAGCAAAAGAGCCAAGGACAGGGTTCTCTGGTCCACTCCCAAATGGAAAGGAAGGGGCATGAAGCAAAGGGTAGAAAGGCCTCAGTAGAAATTGAGGGTGCTCCATGTCTCAGAAGGGCTTTCAGCCTCTTGTTAGATGAAGTCCAAGCGCAAATATGGTCCTGCTCAGAGGCAGGTGATAAGGACTGATGCCATAAGTAAAGCAACGAGCTCTTAAAACACTTGCTATGAGTGGGGGAAGCCACTCAGAGGAGCTAGAAATCATGCCAAATGATGGGGGCTATGAACTCAGGAGCTTAGCTCCGGCCTGCTGGGATTGCTCTCATAACTCTAATCTTAACGCATGATCTGTTTAAGGGAGATGGGAAGGGGAGAAGGAGTGCAGGGGTGCTGTTATGCGTCAAGTGTACATACCGCTGCCAGCAACCTGTCACTTGACAATGAAGAGCGTGGTGATGGAGCCCACTGAGTAAGCGTATGAGGCATGTGAAATGAAGGGGAAAGCGGTGAGGTCTCTGCTCTGGACCACCAGGACTAGTGAGCAGGAGAGAAAAATGTCTGGACTGACTCCTGAGCTGCCGGAAAAGATGCAAGAGAGAAGCTGTTATCCCAGACTGGGGCTGAGGGTGGCTGTGGGCTGTCAGGCATCCCCGTGTTTATATTCCAGCTGCCTCCTACGGAAAGCGCGCAGAGCCCGGCATTGCACAGCAAATGTAAAACACCAGGGACTTTGATTCACAGCTGGGGTTTATCTAGGTACTGCCCGTGGTCTTTGTGGTAAGGCTTGGATTTTACAGCTCACTGCCCCAGGTTGTGATTCATGATGAGAGAGGCCATTAAGAAGAGATTTACAGAAGATACAGGAGAGCGGCCCAAATTATCCACTAAGGCTAGGTAGAGGAGTGAAGCTTTGACTCTGCCTCTCGAAGGCACACTCGCTTTCCTTCAGCCAGAATTAGACACCTAAGCCTGGTCAGCCTGTCCTTTCTTGCAAAGGACAGATGCACGGAGGAGCATCGAGCAGCCAGACTGTGCCCATGTCAGTAAGGTGAGCAGGGAGAGGGCTGGGCTGTGTCCCTGCTAGTTCACACACCCCTTGTCCGTCCTGCTGGACTCTTAGCACAGACCCCAGCATAGTTTTGGCCCAGCAAACAGAGCAGTCTCCTTGTTTGGAAGGAAAGAGCTGGGCCATGAAGTTGGCCTTCGAACGAGAAAACAGGGTCTTGGCTATTTTATTTACAGAAGCAACATCAGACACTGGAGGTCTGGTTTAGACTCCCCTGGATTCAAGTCTTCCTTCCCTATGGAGAGTGCAAACTGTATGATGTGGAGGAATAGGGCTCACTTTGTGTCTGCTGGTGAAGATGTTCTAGTATTATAAAATGAGTATACATTTATTGCAGCAGACACTGGATCCCTTATCCACCAATCCTGAGACTCATAATCCCCAGTACACTATAGCTGTTGCCAACACAAAGAAGAATTAATGCTTTTATGCAAAGTGAAAGATTCACAAAAACCAGGATTTAGAAAGCCCCACTTCAGCATCTGACAGCCTGCCACTAGGATGCTCTGTCTGAGACCTCCTTCTCCCCCCAGATAGTGACCCTACCCCTAACCCTATAAGCAGGGGTTGTCATTAGCCACTTCCTTACCCTGGCAATATTGGACTCGAACTTCACCCATACCCAAGAAAGTTTTTTCTCCTTAGACCAGACTTGGTGTCACCCAGGTTAAGGCAGACAGCTATCCTCATGCCATGAACATCCCTAAAGAAGTCCAAAAAGCTGTAGCTGCAATAGTGTCCTATTACACCAGGGAACAGGGTCACAGGATCATTTTCATGTGATACGCTACTAGTTAAAATAGTAACATCAACTCCTTGTTTCATGTACAGAGGAATTTAGTCCAGACAGGATGAAGCTGGCCACACGCTAGACTGAGCTGCATGTAATCTCTGACTGGGCCATGACAGAAGGACTCAAGTATGCGTCCCTGAAGCAGATACATGACTGTTGTTGGTTGGGTATTTTTTGGCTTTTTTTTGGAGTAACATCATTTTCAACCCAGATAAAGATGCACAGACATGTGTGTGGGTCACATGAAAACAGTGAGGCTTGAGGAGTCACAAAGGGCAGCCAACACTTAGATAATCCTAACTGCTGTAAACGCAGCAGGAAAATGAGAGGGAGGGACAGGCTGTGCTGTGGGAGAGGGGCACAGCTGAAAATACTCCCAGGGCCCATAGCTTGACCCTTAGATGAGCTGAATCTTTGATCTCGACAGAGGACTCCCACAAGCTTGCAAGCACAGCCAAGCATGTCACACGTGTCCCCGCTCGCAGATGTGCACAAAGCTGTGCCTCCTCCCTCATTCCCACAGGGGAATAGCCCTGCAAGGTACATCTTCACAGCTCCTCACTTTAGGGTCAATTCCTGATGTTTATTTGTTGACTCGAGTGCTTTCTAATAAGGCGCACACAGATGATTTATTACTTCTAGTTATTTCCATTACTAACACAATAAATGGTCATAATATATGCTCTTATCTAGAGGCTATAAACGTGGATTCAATAGGACGGAGGGGACTGAAAGTAACTCTGACCTCTCAACAGCTAGGGAGGGATGCCAGCTTCCCCACACCGGGTAGGTGACCTGGATATGAAGCTCCCTTCCCTTCCTATTCAGGCAGAGCTTGCTCTGCCCCCAGGCTGTGCTGTTAGACTGGACAAGGATCCCAGTTTTTCACATCCCTTGCTTGTCTGAAATAGGATTTTGTTTCAAATCCACCTCCAAATAAGTCTTGTTTTTCAGAGGAGACAACTGGGACACCTAGAAATTAAACATTAACCTGATTAGACAAGTGGTATCAGTCTGAGGAGTCTAAACACTTCATCATCCTCTCTCAGCAAGTCTTTGTGTCCCAGCTTCTTTTTTTACTTTTTTGTCTCCCCCAAAACTACATTTTACTTAGGATTAATAGGTCTTTGCAGTGTACTTACACCAATCCTACCTAACCTGCAAACTTGCTCTTGCAATATCTTTAGTAGTAACCCATCTGCCTTCCCTCCTCTCTATCCTACCAAACACTCGTATTAAAACAAATAACATGTTCTAGGGAAGAGCAAGAAGGTGCACTGGAAAACAACAAATGTCAGTCTGCACAGGGAAAAATACAAGCTTTGTTTAATCTCTGCCTCATTACAAGCACTGTGTCCTGGCTCTGAGAAACACAAACTCAATCTGAGTTGATTTCCTTGAGAGTGAGTAATGGACAATCCGGCCGGCTCGCCAGGAAGCAAGGCCCCAGGGCTGTGCAGTGCACGGCTTCCAAGAAGAAAGGACCATATTTGTAAACAGAAAGCAACAGCACACGTCGTTATGAAAAGCAATTCCCCATTTGACAGGTGCTGAAACAAAACCACCAAGCTCTCTTCGTAGGGAGCGAGTCTACCAAACAGGAAGGTCAAAGATGTGACAATGTCTGGATAAAACAATAAAAAGTACATATATATCCTCCTGTCATTACACTGGATACAAGACTAGTAAATATTTCATGACTGTGGAAAGTCTGACATTGTGCAAGTGCTTTTGCTCTGCAGGATGGTGGAGCCAGGCCAGCAGGGACCTGCTTGGTCCCACTCCCAGGAGAGGGTTTGTGCCGGCCCTGCACTTGCTGGCACAACGCTGAAGGTGTCCATGTAGCACGAAGGGCTTTGAGCCAAACAGAAACAAGCGCATCTCGTGGATGTCAGCACTCACTGGTCATTTTGTGTAACAAGAGGGAGCACAGACTCTTCTGCACACTCCTCAGAAGTTCCCAGGAGATCCAGAGAGAGTAGCAGATGTCAAAGGGTGAAATGCTGGCTCCTGCAAAATCCAAGGCAAAACTCCCTTTGGTTTCAATGGACTCAACTATTTACCTTTAGATTTCGGGGCTGAAGCAGACTACTGAATGCCTGATCTAAAACTTAAATCCCACGGTCAACAGCAGTTCAGCCTATCATACCCCAAACCTGCCAGAGTACCAGAGCAGTGGTCCTCAGTTTCCCCTGGCCTTGGGCTCCACAACCGTGGGTCAAACTCTGGGAGGAACAACAATAGACAATGTCACATTTTGTGCGACAAAGATACCTGCCCATACAGATGGAAGGTTGTGGATCTTGAGACATATCTTAGAAAACTGTCTAGTCTTGCCTTGATTGCTTCAGGTAGCAAAGAGCCCGTACGTGCTGAAAGAGTCCTTTCAGGTGATTAACTGTCCTCCTCCACATGCACTTACTGGATCTGTATAGTCTTCCTTCCCCACATCTGCTCTTGGGGGCACGTGGTTTGGGTACTAATGCTGCATGCTGGCACAAGGCTGTGTTTCACAGGGAAAAATATGCAGCCTTCTATAAGCAGATTAGGAAACAAACACAAACACTGAGAAGTGGAGAACAGAGCGGGAAAGAACTCATGTCCAAACAACACCCATAGCAAGAACCGAGGCCTCCCTTCGGCGAGGAAACTAGGGAAAATCACAGAATCACAGAATCACAGAAACACTAGGTTGGAAAGGACCTTCAAGATCATCAAGTCCAACCATTAATCCAGCGCCACCATGTCCCCTAGACCATGTCCTGAAGCGCCACATCCACACGTTTCTTGAACACTTCCAGAGATGGCGACTCCACCACCTCCCTGGGCAGCCTGTTCCAATGCCTGACCACCCTCTCAGTGAAGAAATTTTTCCTAATATCCAATCTAAACCTCCCCTGGCGCAACTTGATGTGGGATTTAAAACTGAAACTGATGGGAGTCTTTGTTACCTTGAAGCATTAAAGAGATACAGTAGTAGTGCTGACTCTCTTCCTGACAGGCCCATCATAGTCCCACTTATAGCCAAACTCAGTTCTGTATGAACATAAAAAGATGTCCCTTGTCCAAGTCAGCTGCACAGCGTGCACAGTGTCATTTTGGAAATCAAAGGCTTCTGGATCATCCAATGTCTTCATGGTCTTGTGGGTCTTGGTTTACATGAGCAAGGTGTCTGGACCCCACTAATCTACTGGCACCACAACTGGCACCACAACCATTGCAGCTTGAGGTAAGGTGGACAGCTGCAGAACTCATCTTCAATAGACAGCTAGTCCACACAGCTGCCGCATGTTTGACCATATCTGCAGATGCTGTAAGCATTGTTAAGTGGGCTTTCACAGTGATATTGCTAACCTACCAGAAACCCCTGGGTGGACTCCATCCAAATGATCCTCTTGACTCACACTCTGTATCTGGATCTTTTTCTGGGCTCACATATATGAATGAATCCCACACACTGCTCCTACCTCCTCCAAATCTCCACCTCTCTTTCTTCCTCTCTCTTCCTCTCACTGCTTTTCTCTCCACCTTGTCCCTTGGACCTTATTCCATCCCATTACTCAACACTTATAAATATCACTACCAAAAACTGGGCATTACAGAAAATAAACCCAAAAGCAAAAAGATGGCAGAAATACTTAATACATAAACAAGGTGGTTTGTAGGAATCTTAACGTCATTACTTCAGGAGAAAAAAGGACTATGAATTCTAATGCAAGTGTCCCACTCAGTTGCAAAACATGCTGCTGTATTTACACTAAAATAACCATCAGACAAATTGTTATGTGTTTTTTCCCAGAAAACTGTATCCTGAATTTGTTCTCAGAGAGGAAGTTACTCATAGTCTCTCACACTCCCCTCTTTGATGCCTGCTATTTTAGGATTGTTCTACTCCTTCTTTGCCTCTCTTCCTATAAAACTGGGATAAGTTTAGCCCACAAGGCTATTTCATAAAGCCTTCTTCTCAGCATATGAAACCAGTTTTAGGTTTTTAGGCTCAAAAATAAGTATCTGAAAAAAAAAAAAAAAGAAAAAAAAAAAAAGGTGATCTACAGAGGGAGGAGAGAAAAGAAAGCTCCAGCATACATTGTTTAAGCCTTAGCAGTCTCCAATGTATTCAGCAGAGTTGCATTCATTTCGCTGTAAGGAATGTGCAGTCTCTGGATGGATCTGCTTAGTAAAGATTTAGTATTGAACGGGTGATGCCTGAAAGAATAGGAGTGCGGCTGTAGTGTGTTTCCCAGGGATAGCTGCTCAGTAAGCTGCCCAGAATAAACAGTGTATGCATGCAAATTAGAAAACTCTTTGGAAAAAAAGCCACTTACGTAGTAATGGCCCAGGTCTCAGAAAAGCTGTTCTGTAAAATAAGTTATCTGTGGAAGACTGCACTTTACTTTTATACTTTCTATTAAGTGCATTAAAATATATTATTGACCTTTTGCAAATCATGCCTGGGCAATGCTTGCAGTAGATGTGGTCACTCAGTAGCTGTATTACGATGTACAGACATCATTTTAACACAAGCCCGAGACTGCAGGCTGCTAGCTGGAACAAGGGGCCAAAACAAGCCTTCCAAAGAAAGCAATCTGAAATACATTTGAGGCTGTCTTCCACAAGTGAAATTGTTTCAGCCATTCCCTAATAGTCATCTCCCCTCCCCAAACCAAGTCTTTTCAAAGAGAAGGGGGTTTGTATCTGAGGTAGGTGTCCAAAACTCAAAAAGCAGTGAAGATGTGCCTCAAAGACAGAGCAAATATGCTCTCCAAAGCTTTGGTCCTAGTGCACAGTCCCTCTGACGCCACGTGGGACATGGGGTTTTCATTTCTTATTTTCTTCCTACCAGGCTGCCAGCTCAGCCCTTCCCATCCCAGCTCCTCACCTTCTCACAAGATCACCAAGTCTTCATTTAGGCAATCGCATTTCTCAAAATTACTACTGGAAGTGTGCCAACAAGGATGTTGACAATGCTCAGACACTAGTGACGTTTTGGTTTGGTTTAAATAAAGGAATGTCCAGGCTAAATACCACAGAATGAAAACTTCTGGAGGCTTATCATTTGAACAGAAATAAGCCTTTATTTTTTTACTCCATCCTACATGCACTTAACTTGACCACTCCCATTCAAATGGGGAACCGGGCAGTTCTCACAGCACCCAACAGAGAGCAGCAATACGTACACACTAACTAGAGTTAATTCCTTACCAGACTTGATCCCTGAAGAAGTTACACATTGGCTGATAAAATTATCATGCACACGTTTATCTGACTGTATTTAAACACTACTTAACTACATTTTTTTTTCAGTAAGAATTCTTCTGCTGTAAGTTCCCAAGCACTTGAATAAGTATACTTTCATTCTGGAAAAACATCACTTCTACAATTTTCCTCTTTTGTGTAGGGGTATGCCTTTTATTTTGAGTTTAATTCCTACCCAGCAGCATTTTCAAGCAGAAACATGGCAGGCAAAAGGGATTTTTGGAGCTCAAGCATACATAGCAGTAATCCTGTGCTCTCATGACATGATGCAAGTGGATTTGCACAGTACAGCACTAACCAGCTGCTGGGGTCCCATTTTAGGACATGTAAGTTCGTTGTTGGGAAGAGATGGCAGCTCATGCCTCACCCTGGGCATGGTGTCAGGGGACCTGGGGCTCCTGGGATACCTGGGGCTGCTCCCCACAAGGGATTTACCTGGTCATCTTCAGCAGCAAGCTTGGTTGTACCCTCCCTCCAACTACCTGCAACGCCCAAGGGAGGTGATTATGTCCCTCTACGCTGCTCTGGTGAGACCCTACCTGGAGTCCTGTGTCCAGATCTGGAGCCCTGTGTCCAGATCTGGAGCCCTCAGCACAGGAAAGATATGGACCTGTTGGAGTGGATCCAGAGGAGGGCCACCATTAATGAACAGAGGGATGGAACAGCTCTCCTATGAAGAAAGGCTGAGAAGGTTGGGGTTGTTCATCCTGGAGAAGAGAAGGCTCCAGGGAGACCTTATTGCAGCAGCCTTCCAGTACTTAAAGGGGGCTTAGAAGAAAGATGGGGACAGACTTCTGAGCAGGAATTGCCTGTTGCAATAGGACAAGGGGTAATGGTTTTAAACTAAAAAAAGGCAGATTTAGACTAGATCTAAGGAAGAACTTCTTCACAGTGGGGGTGGTGAAACCCTGGCCCAGGTTGCCCAGAGAGGTGGTAGCTGTCCCATCCCTGGAAATATTCCAGGTCAGGTTGGACGGGGTTCTGAGCAACCTGATCTAGTTGCAGATGTCCCTGCTCATTGCAGACTAGATGACTTTTAAAGGCCCTTTCCAACCCAAACTATTCTATGATTTCTGTAAAAGAGAAGAAAGGCATTTTCAGCTTGAATCACCCCTACCTTGGGAGAACCCTGGAAGGCCTAAACTGCACTGTAAAAAGGAATAAACACAGCCCCCTTTTTACACCTATGCTCCTACCCTGCTCTTTTTCCCACAGATACCAAAAATGAGACTTTTCATAGAAGGCCTAAGTTGGCTGGTTTGGCTGAAATCAAACTGAAAGTTCAACAGAACTTTCAATCCAGAGAGAAATGCCTACAAATCTGCAGAATCATTTGGTTTAATTGACAGCTAATTTTCCTCCCTACTTTTTTGTCTGGTTTCACAATCCAAGAAATCTGTTATTCCACAAAAACTTTTAGTGTAGAACCTCTTTATCATGCTTCTGGAGGTGGTATCACTAGGGTACATTCTCAGGGTTTCCAAAAAACCTGGGATTCATGCCTAGTGGCACGTTACCAGTGGTTGAACTTTCAAGATTCACAATAAATATTGGGAGACCTGGGACAAACTTACTATGATTGGCAACAAAATCAGAAATCACATCCCCTGGCTTTCTCCTCGTTTAATTCTATCATATGATATTTTGTGTTCTTGGCAAATCATTTACAGCAAGGTTTTTGGAAATGAGTGCCTAGCATTAGTCTTCTAAGTTAAAATGTAAGCACTGCAATAAATGGCTTGATCTTCAAATATATTCAGCACCCTATGGCTCTTTCAGAAATCAGTGAGAGCTGTTGGGTGCCCAGTGCTTTAAAAATGAGTCTGATTTTCTCTTGTGCCCAACTTTGAATAAAAAGACTAATTTTAATCAGAAATGGAGGATTTCCTTATACTGCATAAGTGTTCTGTAATCCTTAGAACTTCTAAATGCGAAGTGCTGCTGTTACTTCACTTATTCTGATGTGGTTTTGGAGGAGTCCAGTGGAATGAATTGGAAAAGTAACCTGGAACTTTTTTTAAATGCTTTGAGGAAACAAGATCCAGATGACAATTGATATGACATCCTTATCACCTGCAGTGGAAAACCACCACCAAGAACAAAACCATAAGGCTTCTACCCATGCCCTCAGAGTTCTACGTAATTTGTGGTACAACAAAAAAGGCTTTGCAGTCATGTATTTGTCTTGCCTGCTGCCCTTTGTGTTACTCCCACACATTGGACTTTAAAGCTTTCTTTGACAGTTTTATTATCTTTCATATTTTGCAGCCCTTAAAGGCATTGATGGTGCAGCCTGTTCCTGGGAACTGTTGGCAAAGCTCTTTGTTTCTCCTAAGGGAAGACCCCAAAGGCCACTAAAGCTGCTCAGCAATGTTTCCTTTCCTTTTAAGGGTGAGCTGAGGGAGGCAGCCTGCTTTCATCCTTAAATCTTACCAGACGAGAGGGAAGCTACTGCTGATGATCAGGCAATGATGACCAGTGCTGGAGCCCAGCAGCTAATGGAGGTGCAACATCAGCCGGTGTACAGGCATTGCCAGGGTCTGTGCTCTGCCCTGCTGCTGTCTGCAGCTCTTCTTCCTCAGCAGCTCTTCTGTAGAGCAGGGCTGACCAACTCACCGCATCTGCTGGTGGACTGCCTAGCAAGCCTAGGCATCGCTGGAGGACAAATACTGGTGACAGCAGCACAGACCCACATGCATGAGAAAGCAAAGCTTTTCCCAGTGACGCTTGCTGTAGCCCTTTCCCTAGTGGGATCACTGCCATGCCTTACTTATTTACAGAGATCCCCGCTCTCTCAGCAGGGAAGATTTGAAACTCTATTTGAAAGAGGGCATATTTAGACACTGCATCCAGCTCTAGAATCCTCAGCACAGGAAGGACGTGGACCTGTTGGAGCAGGTACAGAGGAGGCCACAAAAATGCTCAAAGGGATGGAACAGCTCTCCTCTGAGGACAGGCTGAGAGAGTTGGGGTTGTTCAGCCTGGAGAAGAGAAGGCTCCGGGGAGACCTTATTGCAGCCTGCCAGTACTTCAAGGGGGCTTGGAAGAAAGATGGTGACAGATTTTTGAGCAGGGCCTGTTGCAATAGGGCAAGGGGTGATGGTTTTAAACTAAAAGAGGGCAGATTTAAACTAGATCCAAGGAAGAACTTTTTCACAATGAGGTGGTGAAACACTGGCAGAGGTTGCCCAGAGAGGTGGTAGCTGCCCCATCCCTGGAAACATTGCAGATCAGGTTGGACGGGGTTCTGAGCAACCTGATCTAGTTGCAGATGTCCCTGCAGGCGGGTTGGACTAGATGACCTTTAAAGGTCCCTTCCAATCCAAACCATTCTATGATTCCATGATTCTATTTATTACCTTCTTACTGGAAGATTTTTTACTGACTTTGTATTGCAGGAAAGCTCTTTTCACAGGCATAAATGCTGAGCAAGGAAATACTAACCAATACTAAAAGATGGACAAACTATCTCAAAAATATGAGTACCTGCCTTGAGTGCAGGGCTATTCAATGCATAAAATTAATCATGCTAACATGAGCCTCCACTGTAAAAGCAAACTGTGTCATGTTATTATTTTCAGCCCAAGAACTGAATATATATGTTGCAACACTAAAAGTAAATGTCTAGCAATAAACAACGATCACATTTCCTGCTCGGGTAAAAACAGAACAAGCAAAAAACAGGGAGATATATGGGAGTGGAATGGGGTAAGGAGAGAGATAGAGAAACTTTTTAGCACTGACAGAACAAGGGGCAAGGGTTTTAAATTGAAAGAGGGTAGATTTAGATTGGACATAAGGAAGAAAGTTTTTATGGTGAGGTGGTGAAATACTGGAACAGGTTGCCCTGAGAAGCTGTAGATGTCCCATCATTGGAACTGTTCAAGGCCAGGTTGGATGGGGCTTTGAGCACCCTGATCTAGTGAAAGATGTCCCTGCTTATGGCAGGGGGGTTGGACTAGATGATCCTTAAATGTTCCTTCTAACCCTAACCATTCTGTGATTCTGTGAGGTTATTCTGACAGGTTATAACTGCACTTACTAGTGCAAAATCCTGTTCTATATGGGCCATGACCCCTCAGCCCATATAGACTTTTCCTCTCCAGGGTCTCCTACAACAGCATGCCATGTTTGTATGAATTTAGGGATGGTCACCAGATGCTGTAGCCTGATAATGTGGTGTCTGGTGGTCCTTCTTCCCCAGAGGGTCATCTGGAGCATTTCCCAGTGCTGGCTACTCAGGCAGCTCTGCAAGCAAAGCTCAAGCCTCTTCCACGTGCCTCCTCAAAGCCCTGTCTGCACTCCACGATCTTCTTCAGCTTTGTCTCACAGCTGTGTCTTGTCTCCCACAGGTTCTTCAAATGCCGTTTCCCACCTAAAGGAGTTTCCATTAAAATTATTATCCAGGATTATCTGCCTACCGCAGTCAGGCATCTTTGCTTTCCCTGCCTTTAAATGACATTCACAGCCACCGGAATTACCTTCGTCTCCCTCCTCAGCTCTGCAAAAACACCGTACCAAGCTGTCCCTACAAGCTGCAGGCAAAATTACAACCCTTTTCCCCAGTCAAGGCCTCCAGCAATCATCCTCTTCCTGGATTTTAAAGCTTTTTGCCTGAATCAATCTTGTTTTGAAATGGTAAATATAACAGCTTGCAAAGTACATACATTTACATACCTCACTTCATTCAAATTAACTGGGAAAGATAAGAATCTCTAGCAAATTAATTCTGCTAATGTTATAAACTGTGAATTTCAATCAAAGCTGAAAACCAAACCAATTCAGCTAAATTGCTGACGCTTGTTACACTTTAAGTGATCTAAATGCATGCATCAATAAGCAAAGCAACTTTGCTTTGTGCAGCTGAGTTCCAGACTGATTTGCTGCTTTCCAGGATTGTCTGATAAAAAAAGCCACAGTCAGCTTCAGCTAATAAGAGAAAATCAATCCAGAGCCAAAGAGCAATAAAAATGTGGTAGCAAGTTCAGAACATTTTGTCACAGCTAAAATTGGTTTCCTGTGAACCATCTGAAATAATATGCACTGCAAAGCTTTGCAGATCACAGCCGTTGAAAGAGCAAATGCCTGGTAGCATAACAGTTCCAAAAGCAAAGGAGAAAATCCAGTTTTTGTCCCAGAATGAGGGACAGTACAGAGATGAAGAGTTAGAGATGTTACCTAAAGGGTTTGCAAATTAATTAACTGCTCAGTGCCCTGGGACACTTGAAACCCAAGAGATTAGCTGGAGAAACTTTGAAATGTTCAGACTATCTGCATGTTTCTTTGGATAACTTGAAGCTGGACTGCAGCTTCGGAGATGAACAGAGCCTTGTAGATCAGAGATCAAAGCGATGCAGAAAACGTAACAGCAAATCCAAGTGAGATGTCTGGAAACAACTGGGATGTTTTATTTCCACCGTTCCCACACTGCCAGAGCGGCCGGGTGCCCCGCAGGCTCTCTTACTTGGATTTCTAAATATAAGTTACACTGGTGCAGCTAAATCCCAGAAGTGCATGGGGAGAGAGAAGAGATGCGTTTACAGACTCAAAAGATGCAAGACTCCTACGGAGACTGTGGGTTTGATGTGGACATCGTTACCTTACCGGGGCAATTCCCAGCAGTTGGGTCTTGGAGCCCAGAGCAGAGGGCAGTGGGGAGGAACACAAAGGGCTGCAAGCAAATAAACCAACTCCACAAGGAGCAAAGCTGCCTGTGACAACTTTCGGTATCTTTTGTGTCCTGGGAGGCTGGGGCTGGTGATGGCAAGTGCAGGTACCACCACACCTCTGATGGAGAGGTGCCCATCTAGCGGTGCCATCTGGCGCAGCCACAGCCTGGCTGCCTCCCTCCAGAGACCGAGGCCACCTCCTCAGCCTCCAGTCCATCCAACTCCCACCTCTGAATCATCAAGGACTTGGTCTTGCTTCTGTAATCGAGAGACAGAAACATTTCCTGCAAGCCAAAGCAGTCCCTGACCATTATTTTTTTTAAATAAAACCTTGTGTTTCCACTGCTGGAGGAAGCTGGAGCCCTCTGTTTGGCCACAAACAGGCTTCCCATGAGCAGATGTGCTCAGAGCATCCACCCACACAGCCCCGAAAGGACAAGCCTTGGGAGGGAGCGGGCGGCGTGGTCTCCACCAACTCTTTTCACACAGATCAATGAACACTCACTGAACAGAAACGCCTTTTCATCCACAGCAGCCGAGGCCACACTCCAGCCTGTGACCCATCCTCTCCCTACAGGACTCGAAGAGAAACCATGATTTATGGTAAATGACTTCTTTCCCTTTTGTGCTTCTTCCCGTGGCACCACACGGCTTGAGCAACGTAGCAGTTTCAAACCATTTTAAAGCAGGGCCCTGCTTCTATTTTTGCAGCAGCATCACAGCCCTGCGAAGTTTGGTGTCTGTTGCTTACGGTGTGAATCGTCCTCCACAGGCAGCATGGGGAGTTAAGCAAACAATCCCCAGCTCTGGAGGGAATACGATAAATAACTCCGTACGATTCACATGAAAACGGTTTTCAGGGGATAAAGCAGCTGCGTCTCTGCCACAGTTGTGGTGATGAGCACATCTTCCACGCACGGTGTGGTGGGGCTCCGAACGTGCTCTGTGTCACCGCGACAGGGGGTTGATCTGCTGTGGTCCACCCCGTTCCCATAGGCAGATTATACATTTAATTGATTGTACTATGCACGTTTCATTCCTTGCTGATTGTACAAGCTGATAACTATCATGATATGACTATTAAAGTATTTTAATATTTTCCTTGGCATCTGCTATGAAGAAATCAAGCGCTGTCCTCCCCGAGCACTGGGCCTAACAATTCCTTCCCCTGAGCTTCAAAGTAACTAACTTCTCAGCACCGTCAGATCTATATGACACTTATTTTCTCTGTAAGATATTTTTTCTCGGTGTGAAATCATCACACTTCCTTTATCCGCTTGCTCATTCAGAATGCTAACCCTTGGCGGAAGAGTCTGTGTTTTGCAATGGTTCTGCAAAATGGTTGTGCTGCTCTGCTTTTGCGCAAGAGCCCTCAGTGTTATTGTGATAAAATTGTAAAAGATAAGTAGTGAGAGAGGAAGCTGCAGGAATCAGCCTGATGACTTTTACGGACAGTCACCACTTTTGTATGAATTATAATGCCATTAACAGTTGCAAGATGACACAGAATTTTTTAAGCACTATTAGAGAAGCAGTGATTTTTATTCCAAGGCATAGGCAAGAAATGGAGCCATGGGTAGATATTAAAAAAAAAATGGCATATCAGAAAAGGCTGGGCTTGTGCCTATGTTATTCAATGTCTACATAACTGTCCAGCTGAGGTACTCAGGCAGACAAAATTTTACCTTTGTGGAAAGTTTCTGAGTAGATACCCAAACAGTGACAAGAAGAATGGAAGATACCATCAGCAAGCGAGTTTGCTCTAAGAATGAAACAGGTATGTGTGTGGGGAAAGCAGGCTGCGAACCACCACGGGCACAGGCAGGACTACACAGGGGCCCTTGCAGGAGCCTGGGTTTGGGAAAAAAGAAGTATCGCTGCAGTAAAAGACGGTAAGAAAGTGAAGAATTCAATGCTGATTGTGTGTGTCACGATAACTAAATTCAAAACCATGCCTGCTGCAAAATGACAGGGAGTCACGGTGCCGACAGAGGGAAACAGCAGGAAGGGGATGGGGAAGCGGCAGAGCAGCCTCCCAAAACCCACCGCTGCCTCGCTGGCTCCGTGCGTGACTCAGAGTCCTTCACGGAGACCGTAACCCATCGTTTCTGGGGGGAAATGAAAATTGTCACAGCACTACCTCCGCGCACTGCCTGCTGTCCTGCCGGGCATGGCGTGCGTCGTCGTGCCGCCAGCCTCTGCCCATCGACGCAGGCTGCCGCCATGCCCTTTATATCTGTGCCTCCTCTTACAACATCCAGCTCTTCTGCCAGCCAGGACCCCACAGCACATGCACAACACTGAGGAATTATGCTCACTGGTGGCATGGTTTCCGCCCCAAAATTGGATTCTTATTGATAATGATAACTAAAGCAGCCTTACAAGGAATCTATTTTGGCATTTGAGCTATTCTAGCACTATTATTTGTCAGAAGATTAATGATATAGTTCAATTTGCTTTCCAGATGGATGATATAAGTGTCTTCAGGCTCCCCTGAAGCTACCTTCTGCTGCTAGCTCTTTGCAGCTGTGTTCAGCAGAGCCCTTGCAGGCTGGAGCTCAGCAGCCAACTGGAACAGGGATAGAAAAGTTTCTGAGTTTTTGTCTTGCCTTAAAATGTTTATATCTGCTTCATACACAGATGATGCTATTTTATAATACATAAACATGCTGTTGCTAAAACTTTAATGGGCATAATCACTACTCTTTGAAAATTCTAATTATATGGATTATTAGGAAATAACTTAAGAACTTGGATAAGATCAGGGGATTTGGATGGGCTGTCAGTGACGCAACCTCTGCGCCTATAACTCCCTGTAAATTAATCATTTTCCATGGTTTACATATACATTCCACTGCTCCACATAATATGACACTGCAGGCAATGTGTTTCACGGGGCGTATTTCATATCTTGCCTTGCTCAGTCACTCCAGCTTTGGCCCTGTGCCTCCCCGGGAATGCCATTGTTTCTCTGCAAGGATCTGCTCGTTGTACATCCTTACCGAGCAGACCGTGCCTGCAGTGCCAGCCAGCCCCCCAGCCCCCAAATTCTTGTGCATTCTGCTATTTTCCAGGTTTTCTGCTTACTCCTGTCTCATAGGAGTAAAGCATAATTTTACTTTTAAAATATCTGTCTTGAGAACTTTTCTGATGGATTGTTTACAGGTTCATGTTTTCATATTTTTAGGTTTTACACCTTTTGTCATCAGCTCTGTGTGATAACGAGACTCAGAGTTGCAGAGGAGCAAAGTGACAGACCCAGTATAAATCCAGTTTTGTTCATTCACATTTGCCTTAAGTGAGTTCTTACTCTTCGTTTTGCACATTATGGGATGAAACCAGGAACTGAATTATTGAGTATTGTGAGAAACTGGCATGCCAATGGATAGACTTGTTCTAATACTTGGTCTAAAATGTTAATCTGCTACTAATCAAACTGCTCACTCCTTATATTAAAACATAGAAAGCTGTTGTTCTCAGTTTGGGGCAACATAGACCAAATTTCACGTATTCTGTACACCATGGATTTGTCCTGTAAAGAGACCCAGACCTATAACTGGGAAAATTGGCTAAAAAGTGTGATAAACGAAGACAACGCTGCTTGCAGGCACAGATTTCCAGCTCATACTTGGAAACTGCAGGTCGCCACTTCCTTTCCTGAATGTAAAAATGTAGTTAATGTTTAGGTATTTTATACAAACCCTCTGCATGGAGCTGACCGAGGACTAGTGATAGAACGAGAGGAAATGGCCTCAAGTTGCACCAGGGGAGGTTCAGACTAGATATTAGGAAAAATTTCTTTACTGAGAGAGTGGTCAAGCATTGGAACAGGCTGCCCAGGGAGGTGGTGGAGTCACCATCACTGGAGCTGTTCAAAAAACATGTGGATGTGCCACTTCAGGCCATGGTTTAGTGGGCATGGTGGTGTTGGGTTGATGGTTGGACTTGATGATCTTACAGGTCTTTTCTAACCTTCAAGATTCTGTAATTCTGTCATTCTGTGCTACACAGCATTGCCCCTGCTCTCAGAACCCACCACATACGGAGTGGGTTCTCCCTCTGGAGACCACAACTATCAAGCTCTCCCTACAAACTCGCTGTCCCTCTCAGGCCATGGATGACATCTTGGGGAGGTGAGAAGGATGCTGTATCGCCTTGTGCCTCAGGAGAGGGAAAATGTTTCGACAGACCCCGTTACATGCCGCTGATTCAGCATCCGGCTGCACCCACTACTCATTGATATTGAGACCTGATGGAGCAAAGTGTCTCTCCAGCCCCTGGAGAGGCTCAGGACATGTGGCAGTGAGGACAGACCCATGCCAGAGCACTCTCCATCCCTGCTGTCACTGCCCGGACAGCCACCCAAGCAGGAATCTGTCTTTGGAAACACCTCCTTGACCTTCCCATCCTGCTAAAGCCCCCTGAGATCTGCTAGCTCTCACCTGCCAGCCAGCACAGCCCCAGCCGATTGCACTCCTCATGCAGACACAAGGTACAGTATTATCTGGAGTGTTAGAAAGGCTTTTTCTGATTTTTTGTCTAGTTATAAATCACCTGCCAAAATTAAATTAAATTAAATTTCTGTGAAGACACAAAAAATTTCACCCCATGGAATGTTCTCGATATAAAACACCACCAGCTTTTATTGTGCATGAAAGATTACTTATCCAGGTATTTTTCTAAGATTTAAGAAACCTCAGTGTGATTAAGAAACCTGTTCAGGACACTCCTGGAGAGGAAGCAAGGAGGAAAGCTGTCAGTGAGGCTCAAGCCATTTCCCAAGAATCACATGAGAAGTTTCCGATGGCCACAAAGCGAAAACCAACGTCTGTGCCGCTCGCCAGCACCGTCTCTGCCTGCATGTTCTTCGCAAACAAAAAAGCTCAGGAAAGGCCACCAAGGCCAAAGAGAGGTTGAGTGAAGCTGGGAGAAAGCCGTGCACAAAACACTTAGAGCATCTGCCACGAAAATGGAGGATCAATAATCCTGTCTATTACAATATAAAATCAGACCAACAGGGCTGGCTTCCATCCCACGTAAATGTTCCTGTCATTGCAGCCCTTTCATGGCATGCTTTTAAGTGACTGCAAGCAATTCAAAGATTTTCATTTTCAGAAACATTATATAAATAATTCTGGGATTTGAAATGCTCTTTGAAACTTTAAGACGAAAAACTGAATAATGCTCCCCTTTCAGGGATTATCCATTCTTCGTCCTTACACAGAATACAGGACTGCATTAAGTGAAGAACATTTGGGAAAAAGCTAGTGGGGTTATTAAACAGTGACTATTTTTTATTTAAAACTTTGTTATGACTATCAGTGATCAAATACATCACATCAGTATGGATAATTTGAAGTAAATTTCCACGTTCAGTCTTCAGATAGCCTGAGCACAATGTTTCTTTCTACTTAAAATGATGAATTTGATTCTACAGTTTTTAATTAGTTGATCACCATTATGTTTAAGTGCTAGTGACAAAAGTGGGTGAGTAATTAATGAGGAATAACTCACGCAATTAATTCTGCCATTTTTCTGCTTGCTTATTGTTCCTATTCTCATTGTCATATTCTCACATTTATGCCCTCCTTGAATGTATTCATCAAATAAGCTCATCACATTATTATCACCTTGTAACCCCTGCCTTGATCCCACTGGAGCAAGGCACAGAATGTATTCAGGAGCTACAGAGAAGAGCCAACATAAAGATGGGGACCCTTTATCTCAGAGAAAAGACCATTAGAAGAGAAGCGGTTGAAGTGAACAAAATAATACAAGGGTAAAGTCATGAAAAGGAAGGGCAGTTATTTTTCCTCTCATAATACAAGAAAGAGAGGGTATCCAATGAAATTGCAAGCCAGAAACTACACAATGGTAAAAAAAAAAGGACCTCAAAAAATATTACAGTGTTGGAACATACTTCACAAGACAGTACCAGTGCCAAGAATTTAGCACAATTCAAAAGAGGATTAGACAGTTATATGGATAATGGGAATAGCAGATCTTAGAATATGATTTTAAAAGCAATATAAACCATTTTGTTTCAGGGCATCAGCAACTCTTGCAAGGCCAGTTCCTTACAACTGCTTGTATTTGAAATTCAGAGTATGAGCATCTTGGTCTCCCACGGTCTAAGGACACAGCTTGCATGGTGTCTTTCTGTTTCTTGATGGATGGGTGGAGATTCAAACTGGGTGCACTGTCTATACATGCAGCCTTGTCAGTTTATTTTTCACACTGTCTTCAGTAGCATGAGTTCCCTCAGTGTTCCTGAGGGTGAGGAGGGTAGCCAGGTCATCACCTGGAGCGCAGGCCTTCAGTGGGTACACTCCGGGTGTGCTCTCCTTTTCTAGAGGACATTTCTGGAGGCATGTTTTGGAGGCTAACCCTGTTCCCAAAGACCTGCTCTGCAGCATCAGCTGTGGCTGCAGGGAAAGACGAAGCCAATTGCCATTTGCAGAGGACCAGGGAAGGGGGAGGGCTGGCAGCTGGAGATGCTCTGTGGCTTCGCTAGGAGCAAGGGGCAGCACTTGGAAAGCCATGGTGAGAGACCTGGGAGCACCACCCTCAGCCTTAGTCTTCTCCCAGCATTTAGAGTCTGTATCAGATACACGGAGGAGAAACAACTCAAAAAGGTACCCAGAGGTCCCCTTCCCATTTCAGTACCTAAACGCTGTGGGATGTCAATGCATTCAATAACACCTTTCCTCATTTCTTAGCCAGGGTTTGGCAGTGCAAAGAAAAACTGAAGGTTGTTTACAGGTGGGGAAGCTGAAGATCTTTTCCAGATCCTGTTTTGTACAGTTTTCAAACCTTTAGATGTCAACATTCAGATTTTGTACTTCAGATTCACCACCCTTATGAAATTTTCCCTCTCTCCTTCACAAAGCTAGCAGGCCATTTTATGATACGTGATTTGTAAGAAGGCAGGCATTTAATCAGCTTAGACATTAAATAGGCTCTGACACGAGCCTGGACAATGCTTGCACAGTTCCAGTTCCCTCCAGACTTGTTATGAAAAAATCATCTCGTGTTCTGTAATGAGAATAGTAAATTGCAGAAAGCACAGCAGGTAAAACGGCCATGAATCTCCTGCCGTCCCTGCTGAGACCCCCACTAATTAGAGGGAGAAAGGCTTTTCCTGGAGCAGAGCCCAACTTGTGCCTGTGTCACCATTTCACAAGGTTACTTGGTGGATTGATGCACCCTGTTTCCATTTTTCCAGAGTATTTTAGTTCACGTCGTTGCAGTGTGTAGAACCTGGCCGTGTTCTACTGATCCACGTTAAGTGATGCCAGCCAAGGCCACGGCTCAAGATTCTTCAGAAGAATTTTTCCTGTTCCGGTTTCACTATAAATGAGTGAATAACACTGCAGGTGCAAGGGTCCTAACCATCTGGACTCCAAGCACCGCTTTGACTAACCTGCTTCTGTCTCAACCATTTCTTTGGTTGGATGTATCCTGTCCAGTGCTGCTGTGTACCCACACACACCCGCTGAGCCCTGGGGGCATCTGTGCCCTGCTTAAGACCAAACGGCATAGCCTGGCCTCATCCATATTATTAAACTCTCCTGGCTTCCAAAACTGTGTGGCTACCCCCAGGATCCCAGGGGAATGGCCCCTTGCTGGCTCCTGAACCAAGCCTGAAGTAACTGAGATGCTGTCAAGGAGCCTTTGCCTAGCACTGGTTACCATGAGGCAGATTCCTGAAAAAAATAAGGACTATAAAGGCTGCTGCCTGCCTCTAATGGGTAACTGGATGCTATATGGGAGGGAAAAGTCTCACTTTAAAAGTTCCCATTTCTCTGGGGCAAGGAGCACAGTTTGTTCTGGTTTGTTACTAAAAAAGAAGTAGAACTGACATAATGATTTAGGAGACTCTGATTTTCCAGTCTGTTCGTCACACCATATCCTGGCTGGTCCAGCCCGTGTGAGGCTGTCTAACACTTTGTATTGTTGCATCTCGAATGCTATCCACCTGTGGGAACTGAAAATCAGCCCCATAAGATTAACCCAGCCTTTGAACATCACGTAGAGCATCAAGTCACTGTCAGGAAGCAAATATCCTTCCTGTTAGCAAGAGATAACATTCATTTTCTCCATCAGCCTCTCGGTGCTGAATCGCTGTCTGTCACTAGGAACTGATCTCAGAAATCTCTCACAAAGGGCATCCTAGACAGTAATGAACTTTCAGGAATATCCAAATAAATATCACTCCTATAATTGTCAGTCAGATCAGTTATATTTAAATAGTATCATGCATGCACACATAGAATAGAAACAGAAATTTGCCATCTACCCTTTTCTTCTTCTTTTTTTCTGTTAAAGAGGAACTGGTACATCAGTTTTTCTTCTCTTTCCCTTTTTAAATAATATCACTGCATTTTGTGGAACACACCTCCTCCTAGGTCTCCTAGCAAGGTCAGAGGGGCAAACAGCCCAGAGACTAGAGACATTATTAGGAAGATGGCTAAAGGCTCTCACTAAAATAGCCCAAATAGGGTGATGCTGAAAGCAATGGCTCCGGATCAGGGACAGACAGCCACACAGGACTGTCACATACAAATGCTACACCAGCTAGTGGTCCAGCCCTGCACCATGAAAGCATTTTAGAAAGCACCAAGGAGGAGCCATCACAGCTTTTTCTATTAGCTACCAAACCCCAGTGATGTATGTACAGTGGGGACAGAAGGGAAAAGCTCTGGAGCTTTTTAATATATCACTGCTGTCTGCATAGAGAGCTGGTAGCCACGCCATAGGCTTGTAGCTCCCACCACCGCAATGGTCGAGGAAGCTCTCAGCTTCTCTGCTCCCTTTCAATGCCTCAGTCTACAGGACAGGAGGCTGTGAGGATTGTTGCAGGATACTGGTGAGAGCTCTGACCTGTTACCAAGGTGCCCTCAGCAGTAACAAATCTTAACAGTTCAGGCTGAGACAAATCAATCAAACTGGCTTGGTACCCTTGGTGTCCATCTACTGGAAGTTAGGGCCAAGCTAGAAGACAAGACTCTAGTCTCATAGCAGACATACTGCTCACGGTCTGCACTCCATACATGCAAGCAAATATACTGCATGCAGTAAGCATGGATATTTTGGCAGGCACAATTCTCTGGAGCTCTTCAAAAATGCATGCTGAGCGCCAAACAACCTCAGTTCTAAAACGCAAGGAGTGCTTTGGAAAGGACGCTAGATCTACTTAACATAGTATTTTGATGTACATTCAAAACAAACCATACTCTTTTTAAAGGATGTGATAGACCCAGTGTGAACACTGGAGATATGAGGTGCAGCATTTTAGTAAATTAAAAGTGCTATGGCACCAGGCTGGGCATGGGAATTCAATTTTCTGGTTTGGTTGTCCTTGGCAGCTTTCTGGCCTGGATGAGCTCCTGCTCTCCCACGCTTTCCTTCCATGGCTCAGGAGTCAGCACAAGGCGGGGACCATTCCTGAAGGCATTCTGGACAGAGCACACAGCTCTGGAGGTGGGGAGTGGTCCACAGCATAAACCAGGGCTGACAAGCCAGCCTGCTTCAGGGCAGAGACCAGGCTCTGGCAGTGTTTGGTTCTTTAGTATTGATGTAGCCAAAGTCCCCTGGGCACAGGGAGTTGGTTTCTCTTGGGTTGGCTGTTAAAGATGATTAAGAACGTGAGGCTGAGAAGGGAAAATGTTTTTCTCTATCACTTCACCATTCAGCCTTTCTGCTAAATGCCAATACCAGCTGCAACAGCCCAATGATCTGCTCTACCATAACATTGGTATTTTCTTGCAGGCAAAGCATGTTCTCCTTGAATGGGTCTCATATTAAAAAAAACCTTGCAGACACTGCCAGTGGGTTACAGACACTGCTGGTACACCAACCATAATGCAACAGCAGTCAGCCCATCACCTGCAGGGGTGAAAGGGAGGGCATCAACAAGGGACCATGATCCTTAGATATATCTACAGTCACAATCCCTCCCCTTCCCTCTGCTGTGAGCACAGAAGTGCCAAGATCCTCAAAGGTTTGAAAAAGATGCTTAAATGCCTTGGAGGAACTGGGCTTCAATTACTTTCTTCATCTGTATTCCTTCCATTTGCCTGGTTAGCTGCTATAATCAGAAGAGAAAGAGATGCAGTCATATAGCTTCCCATCTCCTGCACTTCCCCAGGCACTGACTTATGGTAGACAATATGAGCGTATCTGCTCATCACAGCTGGCATCACGACCTAGAAAAAAGGAGGATGAGGAAAATAAAAGAGTTGCTTGCACACAAGTATGTGTGTACCCAGGCACAACAGAAGAGCGGAGCGCAATAAACGACCTTCAGGGAGGTGCACAGAGAAGCTTTGTTGTTCTTACATTTGGTGTCAGAACTCGACATCTGAAACAAAAAGGGGTTTTCCTTTCTTTTTCACTCACAAGGGTCTGCTCTATAGAGCCTAATTAAAGCCACTGTGTTTCCAGATCAGTGAAAATGTGCAACCTGTATATGTGCAACCTTTCTCTACAAACTGAAAAGCCAAACTTATGTTATTCATTTCTACTGAAGAAACAAGCAGATTTTAAACCTGGAGCAGCCTCTGAAGTAACATCTAGCTAGAAAACAAAGCAATGTAAAAACACAGCTTTGAGAAAATATGGCCCTGCCTCTCATTTAAACAGGCATATTTATTGATGGTAAGATAATGCACTTCAATCCCAGCTGAATAACTCACCTCAAAGATTTTGAAAGAGACACACATCTATTTTGAAAATATATTTCCTTCTGTAAGCATAAAATAGGTTCAGCTTACGTTTTTCAAGTATGTCATCTTTTCTAGTAGAGAAGCACATTAAAAGGTGAAAGCAGAAGTCTGTGAACTTGCAACATTCTTTCCCAAGAACATATGTTTTATTTGTGCCCTAACAAACATAAATAAAGCAAGGTAGCATCCAAGAATATTAAGAGCTAGGCAGAAACGTAGAGAAAGTTCTGACAGCAATAGAACAGAATATAAAGCACTGTTTATGTGTAAACATGGGCTTTGGGAAGGTTTAGTGCTTTGCAATGTAATATGTTTAAGTAATTGAGTCCAGAGAGCAGGGAGCTGGGCTACTGGATTCTCTTGCCAGGAAGAGGAATCTGTCTTTTTTTTGACCGCAGAAAAATATATACCTGACACCAAAACATCACCCTGAAATAGGACGCAGCTTACAGACCCTGCTCTGGGCAGCACCGTGTTCGCCTCCTGTGAGACCCCAGTTTTTAGGTAGGGCCTTTCCCTGCAGTACTGTGTAGCACTGGGAGAAACAGAGATCCCCTTCCCCATCAGAGAACAGTTATCTTTACATTTGAGTTGAGATCCATTTTCACTTTTCTATGACATTTACTCATCTTTCCCTGCCTGGTTTTCATGTATTTTACATCCAGTAAGCACTGAGTTTAAAAGCAAGTAGTGGCTTCGCATGGGGTGCTCCCTGGGAACAAGGGTTCCCCTGCGCCGCGGTGCCGGGAAGCCTCCGGTCCATGCCGGCAGCTCACAAGGATAAAGCTGAAGCAGGTTTCTACCTGCACACAGGTCGCTTTAGGCTGGGGTTTTACCATGTGCATGTGGCATTTACATCTCCAGCAGCTCTCGTTGCAGTTGATACCCGATAATCAGCTGCTGGGAACAGCATCAGCACCTCCCCAGACATTTCCCAGGGGAGCATATTAAGAACCTGGTACTGTAGCAGCTCCCACAGCAGTGTGGACACGGCTCTGATGGGGATATGCTGTCACACGAGATCTGCATCTCTTCCGACGGGGATGGGAGGGCTATGGCATCTTTAACCGCCTCTGTGAAACCCATCCCTGCATTTATTACTAATGCCCAGCGATCCACTCTGTAGTATTAAAGGTGATGTTTTGGGAAGGAACGTGTGAAAGGATAAGATGCTGGCACAGGAAATGGGAAACATTTGCTTCTGCAGAAGCCATTGCACTGGTGAAGCTCTGGGGAAGGCTCATTTGATCAGGACACATGATTTCTCCAACATCCCTTGCAAAGAGGCCGTGTTTGCAGTGGTGGTCACCTGTGCCACAATGTACCACTGACAAACCACATAAAACACAGAGGAATATTAGCTAAATTAAGTGTACCGAATTCGGTTGTTTTAACAGCGGGAGTCTTGGGACTGATCCGGATGGCAGGATGTCGTGGTGGGACCTGCATCAGGTTACACAGCTGGGAAAGACCCCCTGGCTTCCTCGTGCATCTGGTCACGGCACCTGAACCCCCTGCTCCTACGTGTGGGCCTGCACCGGGCGCGTGGGACAGCTGTGGCTTGCCCACCTCTCAGCTTGCCCTAGTGGCACCTACAGACCGTTCGTTCCCCAAATTATTTTTTCCGTTTGCTGAGACTTTTTGAGGAGCAAACACAAAACCTAACTACTAGGCCGTAGTCAGCTCCTCAGAGCAAATATCCTCAAGCATTTGGTGCCTTGAGAGTGAAGACAACTGACTTACTGAGAGCGAAGAAGCTGAATAAGAGCCCTGAAATGCAGTGACAAGCATGGAGATCTCCTCAGAGGGAGGTGTCCCATCCATCCATCCATCCATCCATCCATCCATCCATCCACCCACCCACCCATCCATCCATCCATCCATGCCCTCACTGTTTCCCTGAGGATGAATCACACCTCCCATGCCCCATGAACTCTTTTTTCAGCAGATCCCATCCTTCAGCACTTCTTCTGTGCAGCCATTCAGAAGCCATGAGTTTGCTGGTGTTGTGCTGGCCCCCAGCAAGCAAGCACCTGAGAGCAAAGCGCTGGAAAACCTGCACTGTTTTTGTAAATTTGGCTCCCCTTCATGCTGTGGCTTGATTCCCTGTTTGCAAAATGAGCATATTAATCCTTCCTTTATCTCATTGTTTATCAGCCTCGACTTACACGATCGTAACCTCGTTGAGGCAGGGCTGTCTATTACGATGTGAGCTTGCTTCAACAGAGCCTTGAAACCTTTAAGAGTTTCTAAATGCTGCTGTTTGTCTATTATCATATTGTTCATCCTGATTAATTTCTGAGTTGCACCTTTAAACGACGATTGCGATTTCCTGAACCTTAACTCCAGAGTCCACGATCTAAATTTATCCCTGCTGTCATGTCATTAAGTTACATTACTGTTAATAATTCCTCGCTCTGAACGCGCTGGCTTGTACTTTCCCATTTTGTACTTCTTTTACAAGTGATAAAGGATTGTTCTGAGGAATTTTCATTGCAAAAGAAATCAATTCTCTGCGAGCAGGGGAAGATAGCGAGGTCCATATAAGGTGATTTCGTACCACCACTGCTCCCTTGAACAAAAGTGTATTTTTTCTGCAAGTTGTACATCTGGATGCCAGCTTTCCAAGTGTGAGGCTTGATCTATCAAACACTGCAAAACAATCTATCTTTAAAATGAATGATGATGCAAATTGTTCTCAGAAAAGAAATCTATCAAAAAAAAGAATATAAATTGCAGACTGGACATGTCAGTGAAGGAGGAATGCTATGTGGTGTATATCAACTTAATCCACTGCCAAAACTTTCACTGATTTATATACTGAAATGGCAACCCTCGGCTAAAGGTAAAAGGGGCACATTGCCAACAAAGACCCTGTTTCTGCAGAGGCTCTGCACACGCCTAACCCTCTGCATGCTTGGGGGAAGAGCTTCTTAATCCCCTGCCACCTCGGAGACGCCGAGGTGCTCCTGGATCTACCTCCAGGGCGGTGGGTGCCTGCAAGGAGCAAAAGCTGCTCAGCTGGATGCCCGGCTCCAGCCGTGCTCCGGGACAGGTAGACAGAGGAGGGAGCAAGTGATGGCAGCTCCTCCGTGCCCGGAGGGCCCAGATCCAAGCTCAGTCTTGCTCTTAACCGCCAGGGACTTAGGCAGGCAGGGGAGGGCTGTCCCAGAGGCCCCGTCAGTCCCAGCTCCTGGCAAGGCCCAGCCGCGGGGCTCAGCCGCCGCTCCCACGCGGTGGCCGAGGTGCTGCTCACGTCGCTGTCGCCCCGGCCAGCAGGACCCCAGGCCTGACCTGGGGCAGCGTCTTCACTGTTAGCGACAAAACCGTTCATAACTGTCAACCTGTCCCTGCTGTGACTCCTTCCGCCGCTCAGCGGAGCCTCTGGCCCATTTCCCCTGTTGCAGCAGCTCCTCTCGTTGCAAATGGGCCCACAGCAAGCCGCGCCAAGGCTGGCTGACCCCGCGTCTCTGGGCTGTGCCGCCATGTCCTGCAGCAAGGAGCTCCACGGCAGAGAGGACAAGTAACCCTGCCAGCTAAACCCAGGGAGCCAGCTAACCCTGGGTCCTGTGTGACAGGAAAACAACAAAGACTCGTTACTTACTGTAATCACGTGCAATACACAGTGCACAGCTGGAACCCTTCGACATTTCAGTGAGAGGTGTTGTTGCTTGGGGGATATGTAATATTGTCCATGTCACACACAAAAACGAGATTGCGTGAAACATTCAAACTGCAGCATCAGGCACTCAGAAGCTGACAACTGCCAGAAATAATATTGTTAATGTGTCCTTCATTTGCTTTTGCATATGTACTTGATAAGGTCTTTAGTTACACGATCTCATGTTTATGGTTGTATTAGAAAACAAGCACCGGGAAGCCCAAGTGAAGCTGTACGGCAACTTCAAAGATGGTTTTTGCTAACTTCTCAGTTCTTAGTCTGGCAGTGTATTTTTAGAGCAGCATTTTTGTTCATAAAACATGCATTTGCCAAATCTATTTTGCATCTCACACAGTTCTGCTTTGCAGTACCTCTGACACAATGCTAGCTGAAGCTATTAGCAGTGCTGGGAAGAGCAATCAGAAGCCACATGTGAATTAAGCAGTCTCTATCACAGGCTGAGCAAGGTTTCAGCTAATTGATGAGACAAGGCAATTTCTTGTGATTGAAAGTCTTTACTACAGATAAAGCACCGCATTATTGTCAGGTGCAGCTTTGATTTTTCGTTAATTATTATACTAACTTTGGAAGAGGGGGGAAGTATTTATCCCACATAAGGCAAAGAAACCCAAAACGTATACCTGGCAGAGTCACACTATATTTGTCTGGGCTGAAAAACAGGACGTATCTGCTGGTAGACAGCTATCCAGTGAGGTATTTTTCCCCTGCTGCACTGTTTCTCTTGGCAGCACAATGTGCTAACTTTAGAAGTGTCTGAATGCCTTTGCTAAACTATTAGCACAAAATAAGCTCCTTTGTTTTTTACCCATTCATGCTTCTTAATTTATGTTCTGGCATCACTTTTCCTTGTATTGTGCAAGTCAAGAGCCTTTTGGCCCCCCCTTGCACACGGGGCCAAAATCCGTTTGTGCACAGGCAACGATCAGGGTAAGAGCTCTTGAAGACGATACAACTGCACCCAAGAAAGCCGGACCCCACTGCGTCTCTTATTTACAATCCAATTCACACATGCCTACCTTGAAATCTTGCTCAGAAAGTAACACTGCACCTTCCTCTGCCTCAAGAGTCAATGACAGGCTAACTAGAAACAGGAACGAGCCACGGTGCATGGGGCCAGACCCATGCTCCCCGCAGTGTACGGGTCTGGGCTTCCAGTTTGCCCCATGCTGGGAGAGCCAGGGGCCACCATGAAGTCCGTCAGCAGAGCCAAAACACCCCTAAAGTGAAACAAACCTTTTCTTTTGATTTTTCTCTGTGTTACAGCACTGTGTTTTATTGCTTGGGAACAAGGCAATTTAAAAAAAAAAAAATCTGCAGCAATAAATAATGTGAAACAGGATATTCAAGAACAATAATCCAAAGCACTGCATGAAGTGAAGGCCTTTCCCTTAAAGCACTGCACACTGCAATTTCCCTGGGGCATCAAAACCCATTCTTTCATGTTCTTTATGGAACCAAGGGAATTGATGGTGCTCAACTTATCAAGAAAATATGTTTTATAAAGAGTGATACTGAGCCAAGATGTCTAATGCTATGAAGCTTGGTTGAATGACACCGTTTGCAGAAGCAGCCCAAGAAATTTAAGGCCTTACTTTTCCAAACCCAGAGTAACTCACCACCTTCCCAGTGAAAGGAACAGGGAAGCAGCATTTACCTCTGGGGCAGAGGGGTACTATTTAAGATAACTCCACCTGAGGCAGCTCCAAGGATTGTCCCTAGGGCAGGCTGCCCAGCGCTGGGATGGGAGCTCACCTGGAAATCCCAGGTGCTGGAAAAAGCCTGGCCAAACCCCAGGAAAACAGGCAGCTGATGCCTCTGTAAGCCGCTTTTTGCAGATGGGTGGCAAAAAAAGAAAGAGCCTGCTTAATAGGAACCTTCAACCTCCTTGGATCAACCCATGCTTGCCCTGACTGAGCAGTGCTCTACCAGGTGGGAGGTCAGAGTGGGGCACGGGGACTTAGTGTTAGGGCTCCTTGACCTCTAAGGACAGCAAGGAGGGGACGACTGATGCCTCTGAACCTGCCGAAGCACCTGGGGTTTGGCACCCCAACAGAGAGCTGAGCTCTGACTCTCTGTGACCTTTCCTCTCATGCACGTATCTGCAGCACGTAGGCTGCACGGATGCCAACAACACTGCATGGCAAAAACATACTCCTCCATCCTGACTCCTTGAGGCCTTTTCCTTCCTTTTTTCTCCAATTTCAAGCTCTAGAAACAGGAACTTTTCATCCTTAACTGTGCCTTGTTCCACACCCTTCACAAGCTGATGCTCCTCCAACATTCGTAAAAAGCTGCAGCTCCAAAGCAAAGCTCAGCTCACATAGGCAGCTCATACCACAGACAAATGGTAAAGAGGAAGAGAGGGATGGAAAGCAAGAGGAAAAGATCTCTCCTGCAAGCACCAGCACACCCAGAGTCTTGTTTCAGCCTACCAGCACCCAGGCCAACACAAAGACATGATGACTGCAAAGCTGGCAGGTAAAAGTTAAATAATGGTACCTGCCAACTGCAGGGTGAACATCATGCTAAGAAAACATGGCTAAGTGCAATACATGAAGCGATCCAAAGGAAAGCAAAATAAGCATCTACATTATCTCTTTTGAATTGTTTATAGCCGGGGTCTGATCACATTCCTATTAAGGTCAATGGAAAGATTCCATGTAGCCAGAGCCGAAGTTGGGTTTGGCTCCATATCTTTGGCTCCATAGCTTCATTCTGGGATGCTAACAAATATGTTTAATGGTGGAAGAGGGCTAGAAGCACCACCACTGCCTCCCGGCTGCACAGTTCAGAACAAGGAACTTTCTCAACAGCCTTGGGGGAGAAAGGCAGCTCTGTCTGCTGCAGAAACACATCACCCGATTCAGATGCAAAACCTCTAATTTATGCAGACAGACGTACTTGAACACATACAAACACGCTGTTTTTTCATCATAGCATGTGGATGAGTGGGCTAATAAAAAAAGATGACATATCTTTCTCTTACACACACGCAGTCACCTACACAAAACCATGCTAAAAATATTTTGTAAAGGCAGCAGTCAAGTACACTGAATAGGGAATGGCAGAATTAAGACTGCCTGTTCATTTTGATACAGTTTTAAGGATTAAACTTAAGCAATAATAGTATTGTCTTCAGTGTTATGCTAACAATTCCTGCTCTGTTCATTCTGAGGGAACAGATCTTGCATTAAAGATATCTTCTTTCTTTTTTTTAATCTAAAGTCTTGGGAAAAAAACAGGAAACAAAAAACAAGACTTTATTTGTCAAAGTTTCTGGAGAGTTTTCTCAGGAAAAACAAAAGCAAAAACACCGAGATTAGGAAATGTCAGAGCTAGGACTGCCCAAACAGGGAGACGCCTTTGATTTACTCACACCTCCAGGGAAAGTGAGCCAAAACTGCACAGCCAGCCTTGACTTTTGAGTGACTAACTCTACAACCTCAGACCACCGAGGTTAAAGGCTACCAAGCCTTTGAACAGAAGACATTTATGTATTTAAATTCCAGGGGAGCATTTGCTTGCTTGTTTTTAGAAAAGCAAGAGGAACACCGTGCCACGGTGGTGTCCCCCACCACTGGTGCTAGCCGAGTCACTGACAGCAGTCCAGGCTGCCACCCCATGTGAAGAACAGCCTGAAGGAGGCGAGACCAGCCAGATGGTGACTAAGCTCATACATCTCTCCTTCACATCCATTCCCTGCCTGAGCTCTTCTGTTGTTTCCTCTCCAAACCGTCCCTGTTCTGGCCATGTCATATCATTTCACTGCTCACCAAAGTCCCAGTCTCCTTATCTTGCCAGCCCTGTCCCTATTCCTCTCCTTTCCCAGTCTCCTTATCTCATTGCTCAGCCGTTCTCAGTTCCCTGTGCCCAGTCTCTTTGCTATGCATTTCCAGTTCTCCCTTATTTTTCCATCCTTTCTATCCCTCATGTCTTACCTTCATCCCATCCAGCTCCATCTCCTAATTTCTTTTCCCTTCCATTTCAGTTCAGTTCAGGCAGCAGCATCCCTACTGCTAGGGCTCAGTGGGATTCATGGACATGGTGGGGACAAGCCCTGTGCTCTCAGAGCTGGCAGTGCACTGCCCTCGCCGGGAAGGTCCTGTATGACCCTGCACTGAAGTATGCTCTGTGGAGATACATCATTCGGGGTGCAAATCAAAAAGTTCAAGTGAGTCTCTGCTGAGCATGTGAAAATCATAGTTTTTCCTGAAACTGGGCACCAAGGCAGATTTTAGCAACTACTGGAATGGGAAGGAAGGAGTAAAAATACACACTAGACTAACAGGATCAACCTGTGGCAAATATATGCTCCTGATTCAAAAGCAGTGACCCTCCCATCTTTAGTATGGGCAAAACAAGCATTTAAAATCTTGGTCATTTCAGGAATGATTTGAGAGTAACAGTTTTTTACATCTCTACAGCATCTCTTAACTGAGACTTTTGGACACAGCTTGTAAGCCTTCAGACAACTCAGTCCTCCCAAAGTGCAGGGGTATGATGGATGCACAGATGGAGAATGATGAACAAGCCATCAGTGCACCCACAACCAGCCCCCCTGCTCAGGATCCCCGGCTGGCCTGCGAGGCAGCCTCCTGGCAACCCCCCAAAGGTGTGGTCTTTCCAGATAACATGTTAACTGTACAGTCACCACACCTAATAAATGGGGGGAAATAGAAGTTTTGCTCAATGTTTCTTACCACACAATTAATTATTTTACTTATGGGCAAGATAAAAGCACGTGCACCTTACTAAGGTGGTAAGAGACTCATGTCCTTCAGAAGATAACACACATTTATCTTCACACAGGAAGTAACCAAAATATTTTTATCTTCCCTGACTTTATTCCTTCCTCAACTAAGCCAGGACCTCTCCCCAAAGAAACCTGACCCTCTCTTTCTTCATTCAGAGATTCCACTCAAAGAGTCTCTACTATGCCTCTATCCACTGGCTTCTAGCTAATATTTCTACTGTTCCATGCCTCTCTTTCCTGATGAAAAATAGGTAAAAATGGCTTAATATTTTAATCATCACCTGAACATATTCATCATCGCTAAGAATTCAGCTTGAACTTGCAGATATGGACCATGATGGCATAATCTCAGCTTTGGTCTGGAAGGGACAGAGTGGGTAATTTATCAGAAAATGGATGGGGCGGGGGGAAGCCTTTATACTTTCCAGTGTCTAGGAGAGATCCAGAACTCTGTTTTAAATCACATCCAAAAGGTAAAAGTCATAAAGACTTGAAAGACAGCTCTGAGGTTTCCCAGACTACCTTCCTACACTGACTTTACCACTTGGACCTGAAGAGCCTGAACAACGTGTTTTGGTTATTACAGAGAACTTCACCAAAACAGACAGGTACTGGCATGGTTTTAGGGCTGTAAATGAAGTTCTCAGAGGAAAAGGTGTGTTCCATTTGCCAGTCTGTCTCCCCAGTTTATTTCTGCAGCCATAACTAAGGAAGTTTTTTGCATAAAGACCATGAAATGCAACTGGTGAAGTGCAGTAACATACCTTGGTTGCTAGTGAATGCAAAGGAAAGAGGTGGGTGGAAAGGGATTTCTGCCCTTCAAAATGTGATGAATTTTGAGGGCTGGTAAACCACAGAATTAAAATCTCAACTAAGGATTTTCTGAATTGTTATAATTTTAAAACTGAATGCCCACAGTCCTACAGCTCAGTTTGTACCATTTCTTACCAGGTCCTCTATGGACTATGGAGAAACAATTTTTTTAATCTATTTTCACACATTACTTAGCTTATGTTATGCACCTGCAGTAACAAGTAAACTCATAATTCTTCATGTCATCCTTTAAGTCTGAGTTGACATATTCATGTCTGACATTTCTCAAGATAAAATATATGTCCACATGTCCAGGAAGTCTGCAGCTACCATGGTGTGAATGCCCAACTTGCTCCCTTCAAGCTGGTCCTACCCTTCTAAGACACTTCATGTTGACTATATGCATCAAACAGCTACAGTCACATTATGCAAGTCCGGCGCTTCCCAGAATCGCAAGTTTACTACACCTGCAGTGTACAGCCCATATACACACGTGCTGTAAATTTGCCCAGCACAGTGGGAGTGGGATCCATTGCTCAGGTACACAGCAACTGTGCTGTGCTGGCACAAGAGCTGCAATGCTCTCCAAAAGCATCAGACTTCACCTGTACACATGCCATGGACACAACCAAGGTTTCTGGATGCACGGCAGCCCTGACAGATTTATTGCCTGTTAACTCCAAGTTGGTCACTGAACATCTGGAAACCCTGGACAAATATAGAAAATGCTCAAGACTATCTGGGTAAGGTTTCTAGCCAAAAAAAGTGGTCATGCCAGGGGAAATACCAAAACGTCATGGTCTAAATTACAATTTGGCATTAGCATCCACTGGTATGGTCTGCCTGCATCCAGACAACAGGCTGACAGATTTAAGTGGTGGGCAAATGAATGGCTGCATAGTTTTGAAAGAAATTTTTTCTTATTTGTGAAAGAAAATGTTGTTTGAATGCCTATTGTCAGTGAAGCAGAATTATTTGCGCTCAATCTTTTGACTATCACCTATGGCAGAGATACAGGAAAGCATCCTTTTAACTAAACAGAGGACTGTTGGACATATTTGGTGACAATATATTTCAAAATTACCAAAGTCAACTGTCAGAGAAATTAGATTAGTCATTATTAGCCTTCAGTAGTTCCCATGAGAACCTTAAACAGTTGGTGGTTCTTCTTAAAGATTAGAGTAAGCCTTGTAATGTGTCCTAATGAAAGTGGTAAAGATTGGAATAAAGGGCAGAGTGTTGTCTTTGTTTCTGAAAGTAGACAGTTTCTAATTCAGGCTTTTAATTGTAATGAATTTTATCAGCCTGTAATACAGAAAACATTGGAAAAGAGCCTATAACTTTCCATGAACTGCTGGAATTGGTATTTTAAATTAATTCCTCTGAAAGGATCTGATTCCTATTGGCCAGCGCCAATGCCAGCAGATATTCTTATTTCCACACCATTTCTCCTCACTCTCTTCAGTTCTTACTAATGCCAAGATGAGAAATTATGCTGATAAGCAGTCACAGGACTAATTATTACACACTGAATCCTACAGCCCTGTCAGTGAAGTTGAAACAAAATTGGCAGTATATTAGACATGACCTAAAAGTAAAGGTCGGAAGTTTCAAAGCAAAATGAGATGAGGCTTTAACTGGATGATGCTTTAACAGATGACTGCTGGCCTGCAGTATAACGAAAAAATCTTCTGCATTGACTGTTTTATTCCTTCCATAACTGGAAACTTCTATGATGGGAAAAACTCAGTGTGTAAAAATGGAATTGCTATAAATTCAAATAATAAAGGGTATCACTTAAGTAATATTTAATCCAAGAAGGCATTCAAATAATCCAGACTATCTGTGAACAATGATTTCTTCAAAGCAGTAGCCAAGATTTCTCTTTGAAACTACTTGTTTGAAGTGTCTTTGCACAGCTATAAAACAAAAGACTCTCTGTTTAAAGGATTACATTAAAGGAGTCTTTCTTTCTGCATTTATTTGTTGGAAAATGCTGATGAGGGAGAGACCCCCAAACTGCTATGGAGAGTATTATGACTGTCATCTGAAAGACGACTGATAAGTCCTTTAGATCTTTCTCCAACAGTGAGGTAATCATGCATCCTTGTCCTTTCATTATGATTTCTTAGCCCAAAATTTATCAAAGAGCGTAATTTTACTGCATTTTGATGTTCTTTACTATCAATGCTTTCTTTTTATTTTTTCTTTTTATACATCCCTGAAGCACATACCTCAGATAACACAAAAGGACTTAAACCCTTACAAGCATATAATAGTATGAAACTTATAACAAATAAGGTATCTGTCGACCAAGTTTTCATACTCCTTACTTGTGCAACTGGTCTACATGCCGTTAGTTAAGGCCATCTTTTCATTATATGTGAAAAATCATAATGCAAGGAACGCACAGTCATTGCTATGCTGTGTAGCTTTTGGCTACATGAGGTCTTCACGGCACCAGCTTTTTTCCTGGTTTACCTAGTCACTGCAGCCCCTCTAAAGCCATTGAAGCCACAACAGCAGTAACATGTCAAGTCCCTGTTTCTAAGGACAGAGATTTTTAAGGACAGAAACAGCACCAGTGAGTATTCGCCTGGTTGCCAGTGGAACAAAGGCCGTGGAAATTTACTCCAGGGTTCCCGCAGCCAGCCCGACAGTCCCAGGTTGGACCAAAGCAGTGGTTTGAATATCACCCAGCCTGCACACAGGTGCTGGTTTTCCAGAAGAATTGCAGACTCTCTGTAGTGAATGTAAGTTCCCTGACCAGCTAGTTGCTTTTTTCAGTTATCTTCCACAAACCCCACTAGAAGCAGTCTGTGGGCTCCTTGGCTGTACCAGTACCAGTGAAGTGATGAGGACTGCGACGCTGGCCCTGATGCTGCCCCCAGTCACTCACACCAATTGACTTCCAGCACTGTCCCTAGCTCAGGTTTGGCCCTGGCCAGCTCTTACAGATAATGCTGAGGCGCTGCTTGGGAGACAGCCAGGCCAGAGACCATTCCCAGCTGGTGATTATGGACAAAGCTTCCCTGTTTTGGGAAAGAAAGGGGATGGAGTCTAGCCAGATGGATGTACATCAGGCCATGTATTTCTTGCCCTCATGGCCAACAGTCTCCATGGCTCAGGGATTTCCTGACTCAGAGCTGGAGTCTTTTTAGGTGTTTAACAGTTCTCAATTTTTCTTCCATGAATCTGTCCAAATGCCTGTTGGAACCAAGGAAAGCCTTAACATCCTCAACATCCTTTGGCATGCGGTTCCACAGCTCATTTCAGTGTTATTAATACTGTGCTTAAATGTAGATGATAGTAAATATATCATGCCTTAGCAAACTCTTCCAGGGAGATAATGGTTTTAATAACTGTTAAATAGGTTTGCTTTGCTTTCTGTCTGAGTATGTCTAGCTTGAACTTACAGCAATTTGGTTCCTGTTAATGCCTTGTCCATTAGCTAGAAAAAAAACATATTATCAGATACCTTCTCTGGGTAAACTGTGATCTCATCACTCCTTAATATTCTCCTTTATATGCTAAATCAACCGAGTTCCTGAAATCTCTCCTAACATATGCTTTCAAAACTCAAATAATTATGCTAAATATGCTTAGACATGATTTTCCTTTCAAAAAGGATCCCTTTTTGGTTGTGTAAAACACACCTTGACAGAAATAAATAATATTTACTCTCTCTCTAAGTTTTTGACATCCTGAAGATGTTCCAGAAAAACCTTTGGTCTGTCTCCATGGAGAAATCTTCTAATTGTAAAATAAACAATTTCATAATAAGCGTCCCAGAGTATCTCCTTATGTGTAAACTGTACTCCAAAATAAAAGTGGATTTTAGTCCAAAAATGTTAGTCTGAGTTGGGAGGGTGCTAAGTATTATGGAATATAAACAGCTTATTCATCACTATATGCTTTGGGAAATTTTTCCATGGAGACAAGCTCTTTCTGAACATGAGAATGGCACCAATTTGTCCATATGCATATAATTAACTTCATTCCACTGATTTTCTTGGAGATTATTTAGAAGAGGAGGAGGGATCTTTGTGATAACTTCACACCATCAAATGCGAAACAGCAGATCTTCTTACAAGATACATATTGCTAAAGGAAGAAAAAGTAATGTCAATATAGTTCTATTGATTTGGCAGTAGAAATAATCAGTGCTTCATGTCAGATCTGTATTTTGGGTGTATTTCTTCTCACAACCCCATATTGTTCTGTTTTATATGATTAATGTTGAAACATGATCTCCTGGTTGAATGAAATTGTGAAAGCTGAAAACTAAGCCTGCATTAAATTTGTTTCATAGAGATTATACAGTGATGATAGCTACTGAAAAAATTAACCCCTCTTTAAATCTTGATTTTCAAGTTCATACCGCTCCTTAGACCTCCAGGCATACACTGTAGATTTCTAACTTCTTTGGAAGGAATAGATCTCCCCAAATGTTAATCTTCCATTTTACACATCTACCTTGCCAAAATCTTATGACTCAATTTATTCTGCAGAGATTTCATTTTTATTAGCGCTGATGCTAGAAGAACAAACTGCATGGAGTTGTAAATCATATTCAGATACGCTGCATTTCCAGTATCCTTGCTGAGGCTGAAACAAGTACCTTTTGGGCAAAAATTGGTGAAAGGACTTCTTGAAGGAGGCAACTTGGAGCAGTATTACCACAGAGAGCTTTTACTCCGTAACAAAATATGTTTTCAAACTCTCCAAAGTACCTCCACAGCATCAGACAAGGTGCAAGGAAAATCGGTGCCATTTGAAGCTCAGCAGGAGCTGTTCATAGCTGCTGTACAGAAGGTCCGAGAGGACATGAGAAGGCTGTGTAGGATCCTCTGTTGAGGACAGAGCAGCTTCACAGAAACACAACCCTCACTCTTGTGCATTGTACCAGGTTTCACCAAAGACCTGCTGGAAACCAGTGTTTTTATCTTCTGAAATGAAATAATTGAGTTAAAATCATTATGGTTGGAACTCGAATCCTGAATATGAAGAAGACAATTCTCTTTCATCTTCAGAGGCACACCAGATACCATATACTACACACTTGAGAGGATGGTCACCTGATTCAGAGGGCTGACAAACTGAATTCCTACTACCACTGAGATGTGCAAACCAGACCATTTTGCTAATTCTCTCTTCCTTTGTTAAAATTAAACTGTAACACATCATTAGAGTCCCTTTTGCCATTTCCTTCAAGAGAAAGAACACCATGCCAGTGGTACTGGCACAATAGCTACAAAAACATATGCAGGTACCTCAGGAGTGTCTGAACACCTTTATTCTGGTAATTCGCTAGGTTGCCAATATTTTAGTAGCACTAACCTTGCTTTGCAATTAACATCAAAACAGACATCTAGGGATTTCAAACCTTCTTTTGAAATCTAATTCATTATCATAACGTTAACCCTTGCCTCGCAGGCCATCTCCCCCAGTAGTGGCATGCTTTTATCTCAAAGGAAAGGGCTTGAAGCTTTCAAACAAGACAGGCTGGAGTGTGATTCTGATTACTTCCTCTGTATTTTTTTCTCACCAACTTTTCTCATCATCAGTTTCAACTTCCTGTTAAAATATGTTTTCTATTTAATTTTTTTTTTATGTCTCTAGAACTTCAATTTAATGCCGCCCTCTTAAAAAAAAAAATAAATACCAGAACATTGTTTTACAGATTAAAAAAAACCCAAGCCTTTTAATCTTTCCTACATTTTTCTCTGGAGGGCAAATTTCTTTTAATCACTTTCCTGAGCACTATTTAGCACATGTAATTATACCTCAAAACAAAAGGAAGTGAATCACTTAATATCATGCTTTGATTTTAGGAAATACTAAATATAGTTAATCTAAGGATTTCTTACTACTTTTTTGATACAGCTGTTATTGCCAAAGACAGAAGTGCTTCTTAGGGGAGAATAAATACGGCAGTGTGGCACTTGCTACAGAACAGTCTTTCTGAAATACAGAATTGCAGTCTGGAGGGGTTATGGTTCAAGTCTAACATGTAAATGTGCTGCAAAAAAACACGCTTAGGTTCTGGCACACTGCTGCAGTCCTGCTTTCCGAAAAACCTTCTTTTTTGTTTGCTTTTTATTACAACATTCACCCTAGTCCACACTTATGTCCTAAAAGCCAGACCTTCCTAAACCTGTGCGACTTGTTGTTATGCACAACAGTCAAGATGGTTCCTGAAAGACAAGCAATCCCCTCTCCACACAGTGTCTGCTGCACATCAGTGTGATAGCCTGCAGGCTGTTTTCGCAGGGTCAGTATATCTCTCTTAAGTCTCCCTTCCTATCTGACCCTTGTTTTACAATATCTTGGTGCCCTCTCAATGTCATATGTCTTAGCTACAACCTTCATGGCTGGTTTGCTCTGACATTCTTCACAAGGGTCGCTCTCCAGCCGTGCAAGCGTTTCCCTCCCACTGGTGACCCATCATGTTGACTTTGCAAGGCTCTTATTTATTAACAGTCTTTACTAGTTTATTTTACAATTCCCACCCCCTCTCCTTTCCTAAGGTATTGTACACTATACTCTGATGCTGATCAGGATTAATAGCAATATTATAACCCAATGAATTTGATTGATAGAACTATAATGGCTAGAGAAGGAACATTAAATTGCAACTGAAGAACATATTCGGGAAATACAAGATGCTAAAAACCAACATCTTTTTTTCCAGAGTTTTTCACAATTAAGCACCTGCAATAGACCCTTCAGGTACCCTTCACTGTGCCTGCAAGCAAGGGCAAAATGAGCTGAATTTTGCCTTTGGTTTAGGATGTCAGAAAGAGAAAAGGGTTTTGTACTGAGTCCCCCATTTTCTACATCATGCCTGCCTGGTCATATGTGGGGAAAACTGACATTGCCAGTAGTGCTGGTGAAGAGCTAAGTAGCATTAAGCACTTTTGGAGCCTAAATCCACTTTTCTAAGGAGACATAGGCACCTGGGACAAGAACCACGAAGGGGGTAGGCATCACAGCACTGAGATGCGCAACAGGCTGTTGTCGGTCACTCACTGCCTCATACAACAGAGCTGATCGAGGTGTTAGGGCTTCCTAAATAGAGTTTCCTGAAAACAGGAGCTACAAACCAGCCCAGTGGGCAAGGAGCCACATAAGCTAGTCGATGAGAAATCTCAAGGTGGTGTCAAGCCTCACCCCACTCAAGGGTACCTTACTTGGACAGCATTCACAGTCTCATGGGTGGAGACCCCCATTCCCACCCTTTGCTGGAGCTTCTTTTTCCCATAATGCATAACCTCAGGATGCGGGAAATGGGAGTTCACATCATTCCCTGGCCTAAGGAAATGTCTGCACATCAGAAGGCTGGTTTCCAGGGTTTTTGTTTTCCTTCAGGGGGAAAAAGGAAGATGCAGAGCACCTTAACTGAAAAATTTAGCAATTTGAAAAGCTTTTCCAGTTGCTATTTTTTTCAACAAAAAATCAACAAAAGGGAAAAGGAACATAAAATTTTGGCCAAAGTAAAAATCTATCCTGAGTGAAAAGGAAATTTTCCCTTCCTCTCTCCCATGAAAGCTGCTGAGTGACTCTTGCTTTTCAAGGAATAACTTTACACACCACTAAAAGCCCTCTGCCTCTTAAGTAAAATTCTAGGGGTGTGTAAGAAACAGCCAGCAATACCTTACCAACACTCTGCTAAAAGCAGTGGTGATGAAACAGCCATTGCAATGTGGCCAGTGGTAAAAACAGGAGCTATTGAAGGACCTGATGCAGCACTGGCATGTGCAGCAGCGTTGCACCAAGGACCGTGGTGGAGAGGCAAAGGAGGAGGTTCCCCACAGGAAGGATGCTTTGGCAGCCTGTGGTCACCAAGGTGAACTCTGGTCCTCTCGCCAGTCTCCCCACCTTCTCCCACCCAGGACCCACCTTCTTACTGCTCGCTCCCAGCAATGTTATATGGCAACAAAAGGGACAATCAAGCCACTTCCAAATGACAACTCCATGAATGCGTTTACACACTGATGTCTTCACCGCTGTGCACAATGCCACTGCCTGCAGGTGGAAACTCACGTAGCCCGGATACAGTCCAAGTCCTTGGGTGCCTGAAGCGGGGAGGAAAAACCTTTTATGAGGTGGGCTCTCCCCCGTTCCCATTTTGTCTGCCTCCTTTGTACTGTGCTGGAAGTTTTCTTTTCCTGATCTGTAGTTAATCTGCTAACCAAGTCGCACAGAATGTGAAATTATAAATGTGACAGGCATTTCTTGTTTGCTTTTTGACAGCTTTTGGAAAAGAATCTCAACTTCTGGCTTTTTGCCAGAAAGATTATGTTCTGTTTCATTTAAGAAGAATGCATTTTTCATAAGCAACTATTTTACATTGCAAACTCTGGGCTCTTATTCTAGACAGATAGATTATTTTTAATAAAGTTTCCTCCGAGATCTCAGCTGGCTTTTAAGTCCATGACTGTTAACCTAGAAATAAAGTACTTGGAGAACTGCACACAAAGGTGTATTCATCAGGTCTGGGGCTGTTCTCACACTGAAATAACCCTTTAGAAGTTAAAAAAATTACAATACATCCATAAAAGTGAACTTATTGTGCATAACACACAATTACAGAGAGCCCATACTCATTCTCAGAAGGCTGTGATTGTGACCTGTGGCTGTGTCTTTCAAATATTCCTGGGATTTTAGAAATGCCTCCCATTTCCATATGAAGAAAAAGAGAGTTATTTTACAGTTTTCCTTTAAATGAAAGAGCTGAGAGACAGGCAGACAGCCCACAGGGCTGTGGTTAGGATTCTCACCTAGGATGAAAGAGACTTAAGATCAGATTAGCTGTGCTTGCTTTGATTTGCCGAGGGGACTGGGGCGCTGGGCTCTCAGGGGCATGTAGCACTCATTAGGCTGCTGACTTTTTCAGCCTTTTCAGTTGGAGATTTTCAGTTTTGTACAGATAATTAACTATTCACCAGATCAGGGACTTGAACCTAATTAATCTCCACGGGAGGCTGATGCCAAAACCATCTGCTTTAGGCACCCAAACTGGTTAGGTATGACAAGTACAAGTTAGATGGGTAAGGCACTGCAGGGTGATTCAGCTCACCCAAATTCTGCGTCTAGACTCCTGGCAGCGCTCCTGGGCAGACCTGGTGTTTCTGAGGCTGTCTGAAGTGCCCACACCAGGAGCTACCTTTGTCTGCCCACCGTGGACAGCTCTGAAGGATGACTTCATGAGCAGGACCTACCAAGAACCAACTAACAGGAACAGGCACTGGCTGTGTCGCATGTCCCTTAGGTGCAAGCAGCAGGTCTCTCTTCCACCAGGAGTTCAGAAAACCAAGCTCGCTTTAGTGGGTGGGTGGCTGGCAGATGCCTCTCCTTTTGCACAGTGGCCTAGGAGCTGACACCCTCACCCATATCAGCCCTTAGAGGGACATGATCTAGGCTTCAGGATAGAAATTAATCTAAAATAGAGGTGTGTTCCATCCTTCATACAGAAGTTATGTCATTGCTGTGGAAAAAACTTATGTGACTAGAAGAGATGACTCAAGCTGGGTTCAAGGTAGCGTCCTGAGAAAGAAGACCCTGTGGCTCTCTCCCTACATCCAGTACTGTCTATGCCCCTTGTCAATGGTGGCAAGCCGTAGTCCTCCTTTCTCCCTTCTCAGCTGCTCCTTGCATACTTATATCATGCTCACTGTGCCAAAGGAAGACCTCCAGGTTTCTCCAGCTCCAGAGACTGCCCTTATTTAAAAGTTTTACTAAGGCGTTCATAGATTCTTGGTGTCATGGGAAGCTAGGCCAGGAGAGGATCTCACCCAATCATCTCCTGCATATCATAGGAAATTAATTTTCACACAAATTCCCTATTGTGAGTCCAGTTTAGAGGAACAAAACACTACATTCCAGCATTTGCTTTTTAACCTTCTTTGTTCTTCTCTGCTTATTTTCTTCTCCACTAAACAAGCAAAATGAGGGTGCAGGAGAAGAAAAAGATGAATGGAAAACTCCTACTTAGAAGTACTTTAGCTTAGGGTGTTACTCTGGGGAGGACAGAAAGGCACTGGAAAAATGCTGGAAAAAAATATTTTCTACATTTATTTTTCACTTTCTTTGTTAAAGTAAAAATAATTTTCAAGTCAGGAAGTTCGCTTGTCCTCAGCCCACTGACTGGGACCAGCCCTGATGTACAGAGCTCAGCCCCCATAGCATACCACATTTTGTGTCACAGACACCTCAAAAGGGGTACGCACAATCAGGGGTTAAAATATTTCTCATCTTTTCCTGTAGCTGCACTAAACTCTCTAAACAAGGAAGTCTGATGACAGGAGGCTGGGGATACACTTGAAAATGAGTGCTCTTGAAGTGATAGCCTAATCAATGAAATTTAACAGTGCATGATTCTAGATGTGTCTCACTAAAGAAGTCAGCATTTCTTGTTGAGTTTTCCAGGAAATTCTTTAGGATGAGTTACAACATACAGCAAGGGTGTGTTTGCATGCACAGGTTTTTTAGAGCCTCCCTTGACTCCATGGTGGTCTCAGCTGCTTATTATGAAATCATTTCCAGTGTCTTATTTATCATATTTTCTTTCTAAACTCATTATTGCCTAGTTAAATTTGATATTGTTTAAAACAAAAGCAATTTATATCTCAGAGAGCTCACAGAAGAGAAATAGAAAGGAAGGTACCCTGAATGTACAGGAGAAGGATGAGAATTCCCCCTCCTGGGGCCAGCAGGACCTCTTCACGAGCACATGTTCTGGGTAGGTCTGGGCTGGCCAGCTGCATCTTTGACCGACACCTCCCTAATCACATCTGATTAGTCTGTGAATGCATTTATTTAAGGGTCTGATTTTGGGTTTTGAGCTTTCAGAAGTAGTTTACATCAGTAGCTAGCATGCTTAGGTGAGTAGACCCAAAATGAGATGGAAGAACCACAGTTTAGCCCAGGGATGACAACACCAAGAAACTCCATATTAATGGGAACTGCTGAGAACGCTGCTTTGATTGGGTTTATTTCTAAAATCCTCAAACATAGGTTGGTGTTGGACTTTCATCCTTTTCAGAAAGTCTCGGCCAAGACATTTTGCAGAGTTGTATAAAGTTGAGACACCCAAAATACAAAAAATTCTGCAGATCCTCTCTTATGCCTCCCCACCATTTCAGCTCAGATGCCAAAGGCAGCAGGGCTCCTGCAAGGGGCATCAATGTCACAGCAGTCACCGCAGAGTAAAATGCAAGTGGGGAAGAAGTAATTTCTGTAGGGGATGAAGTGAGCTTCACTCTTTAATTCCATTAACTGCCCTGTTTCTCCCAGCCATTCTTCAGGTAGCAACAGAATAAAAATCTTTTGGATTTTTTTTAGAAAAGACCTTTTTCAAATGGTGAAAAGGAACATTCCTGAAAAGCAACTCCTGAAAAAGTTTGACTTAAGGTACAGCAGCTGCAACAGCTGTAAAATGATTCGTGCTATTTAGATTTGAATACTAAAATTTTATTTCATATTTTAACACAGAGTTTTCCTAAACATTTTCAGAGAAGGTCTTGTAGCTGGAGTATACTCAGCACAAAGAAGAATGGCCTTTTGTTTCTCTTTTATGTATTCTTTTTTTTTAATTACAGAATCATTATTAAGGTTGGAAAAGACCT
>NW_010511277.1:0-5803 GCF_000687285.1 Phaethon lepturus
AAGCCTGTAGCGTTGGATGGGGTTGTAGAGAAGGAAGGCATTGCTTCATCTTCACATGTGTTTTAAAGACTAAAACCTCTTGCCTTCCACTCTGATTCTTACCAAAATATGTCAAAAAAAGCCCGCTTCAGATGCTACCTCAAAGGATGACTATAAGCTGTGAGTCTTAAGCAGAAGGAAGCACCTAGTAGTATCATAAGTCACAGCTAACAGTAAGATCAAAGACATAAATGTATCCTCTTCTCCTGTTAATTCAGATATCGGGGTTCTTTTGATCTTATTCTGGTTCAGTTTAGAAAATCCACAGAATTAGGGGGTTGGGCGGGAGTCTTCCAGAAAAGTTCCTCCTAAGTGATGCAATATTGGACCAAAATATGAATCAAAAAATAAGTACACATTAGTGAATAGTCCTAGACTTGTGAAAAGAAAACCGTATTATATCTACTACTTTACAACAGAGAGGGTTAATATAAATTAATATGATGACAACAACAACAACACAACAATTGGAGACAAAGGTTGCTTTAGCTGTGCTATTGTAGGAACAATGGAATTTCCCAAGAATTCATTCTTTTCTCTTAAAGGCTGGAAAGATACTTGTAATTAATTTAGTATCGGGCTACCAAAATATGGGCAGTTTTGGACATTTATTGATTTATTTTCTTGTTTTTCATTCATCTGGCTAGAACAACAGAAAACTCACCATATGAGTCTTTTGTGAGGAGCATTTGTGAAGAGGAAATAAGTACTAAAGCACCAAATAACATCTCTTATTTCATTTCCTAATGAATTATCAAAGAGGAAATAAGCAGTAAAGTACCAAACAGCACCTTTTATTTAATTTCCTAATTTTTCATTTTTAGGTTTCATTTTTATTCACTTGGTTCAAATATTTCCTGATATCATACAAAGCAAATTGCAATTGCCTGTTGAAGCTCTTACAGAAACTTTACTGACAAACACCAAATATCAGGTTTTAAATTGCTAATAATACTAATGTGAGAGAAGAAAAACTCTTCACTTTTCATTCAAATTCTCTTAAAGTATCCTCTTTAGATATCTGCATCGGTATTTGAATCCCCTTAGAGCATAACTGGGAATATTTCTACAAAACTCTTATCTTTTGACCGCCTCAAACCTGTCTTATGCTTTAAGTTGAGCTGCTACTGAACTAGGACTTATGACATCAAGTAAGTTTATGGTAATGATGTGCCATCAGGATCCTGACAGAAATTCAGCTCTCTGTAATGAGAACCATAATCAGAAGAGTTTAGGAGTCACTTTTCTATGCTGTATACACAATAAATGGTTTTCAAGTAAATCTGTTTTTTTTAATCCTAAACTAAGTTCTCTCATTGTCTTTGTGGAAATGTTTAAAGGCAAATAAACTGTTTGCACTGTTTTGTTTCACTTTGGTTTTTAGTCCTCTTGTTTAAATCTTGAAAGACATGTGAGGAGTTTCTCTTTCATTAAATGCATAGTTTTCCTGTGTCGCATAGAACTGTATCAGATAATGTTAGCACTTCGCTTAGTGGAGCATATTTAAAGCAAAGCTCTTTAATAGCAAATGCATGTTATCTGGTCTGTTAAGCTGTTCCTGGGTTTCATTTTAAAACATGAATGCCTTTTTTTTTAAGGAAAAATACACTGAATTAGTATAAAAAAATCAGGAAATAATAAGGTTTGTCCTTTTAGTATCCTGAGGGAAAGCAAGCTTTAAAGGGTATTATCTATTCATTTGCTCAACAAAGATGTTTTCCTGACTTTTTGAATACCCATGGTTTCAAAACACTATTAAAATGCTAACAAATTCAAAAGTGGGTTCTCTTTTACTTCAAAGTACATTTCTTAACTACCCATTTCTCCATATATTTAATAAGGGCTGGTGTCATTTTAAAACGTTTTATTTATTCTGGTAACTCTAGATAAATAGTAGAGAAAGAATATTTGCATTTCACCGGTCTCAGCCTTATATTATGCAGGGAGAAAAAAAATGGAATGGAAACTGTAAACAACAGGATTCCACAAAATCACAATAAGAAACTTGCAAGTAATGCTGGATATCTACAGAATCCAACAGGGCATGAAATACCAAATAGAATTTAAAAACATATATTGAAGTAAAATATTATTTTACTAAAATTCTGTGATGTGATTCAGAACCAAGACAGAATTTAATAGTTTTCTCTGTTAGTATGTCTCATCTAGGGGAAGTAACCAAGCATTGAGATACTTCAAGATTAGGGCAGTTCTGGAGAGGTGGAAGAAACACCTCTAAGCAACTGGCAAATGAAAAAGTAAACATTGATCAATCAAAAAATATATAAGGCCTTTGAGACACCTAGGCAATTCGAAATTGTCGAAATTACCTGAAATTGTCAGAACTAACATTACAGATGCAGGTAACCAGCTTCCACATAAATCCATGCTCATCATAGAAATCCTTCACTGAATCTCAATTGCAATCTCCAGTTTGACTGTACAATAGATTTAATTTTAAAGTTTAATTTAGTTTAATTTAAAGTTTAATTTAGTTTTTAGTTTAATTTTAAAGTAAACACAAGATGGAAAAAGAAACATTAAAGCCACATAACTTTAATTTCACATCAGAACACATAATGTTTTTGCATCAGAACACAAAGTTCTGATTCATAAAATCTGTGTCTACTCATTCAAATTTGTTTAAAAAATGACCAAGAAACTTAACTTTGATGCCAGAACCAGATATCCTCTGCTTTTTTGCAGCTAAAAGCAAGCATAAAAACATAACAGTGGTCTGAACCCTAGCCAGTTTGGTAAGAATGTAGGTTTGTGCTCACATCTGATCTGGATTAATTTTGTACAGTTGCAGAATTAATGGTCAGAGGATGGTGGCCTCTGATTACACCCATATTTCATACTTTAAATGCTCTTTGAGATCCCAGGAAAATATATGCCCAGAGTGTATCTTGGCTTCATCATAAAGCAAGACTCAAGAGCTTACCAGCTCCTGCTTCCTCAGCTGCTGTGTACCGTGATTTCCACTGAGAAACCTCGGAGGTGTAAGATGGAAGACTTGGCAGAACTCGTCATGAGCCCAGCCGGGACTGTCAAAAAGCCAATGCCCCAGCATGTATTTAAGCAACAGCGACTTAAAACAGAAATCTCACAGAATAATGATACAGATAGCTGAAGTAAAGATTGAGAACTGATCAGCTCCACTTACGACAATAAGATGCATATTAATACTGCATGCAGTTGCTATCAGAACTGTACTTCTCTAAACAGGATATGGGAGAAATTTTGCTCTTCTACCATGGGCAATTTTTGTCTCCATATTCTTTTAAAAGAAGTTGTGGATAAGACTAGTACAAATACTTTCATCTTGTTACACCCAGAAGCAACTTGCTTAGCAGACAAGGCATGTAACAATAAGCATAACAATATGAGAAGTATCCAAGAGTTTGACAGCTTTAAACTCACAGACCAGAACAGTGTAAAATGTAAACAATTTTATATTCAAATCACCCATAAGTCTATGATGGTAACATTACTCAATGAAAAACAATAAAAAAATCTTATTCAATGAAGAGGTATAAAACATATAGAGGCTTCAGAGAGTGGACTATCATATCACCTAATTTGATCTCGTGTACATCACATTACATAATTTAATTCATTTGGTCCCATAATGGGCCAAATAACTCATATCTGACAAAATTATATCTGCCAAGGAAGCATAGCATCTTATTTGGAAGGTATTAAAAGATGCAAAATTCACCTCTTCCATATATAATTTGTTTTAATGCTTAATCATCGTTACAGTTGTATTACTCTATTTATAATTCAAATTAATTTACATTCAAGTTCTATCTAGGTCTTAGCTGGAGGATTATCCTCTGTTCACTAGAGTAACATATTAGTTAATAACCAATATTTTTCTCTGTTAAGTTGCTTATACCTGTAATTAGGTTGTTTTTAATTGTTTTCTTTAATAACTTTACCAGATTAAGCTCTCATAAGAGTTTATTTGCTTTCATTGGTTCAGTATTGCACTTACAAATACAGTGTACACTTCCTCTCTCCTACTCATTACTCCTTTGTAAGTACATACTAATCTCTCTTTTTTCCACGTTAGTGTGTTAATTCAGATCAGGAGTGTACCTGTGAAGTGAATCTTGCGTTTTTCCCCCATTTACTACACTTTGATTTGCATCATACTGTGATGGTCATGGAATGCCTGACTGGGATTACATTCAGATAAAACCAGACTGGAAGATGGAAGCATTTGGAAGGAATTCTAGGAATGCACCAGGCACAAATGGACAGAGTCCTTGGGACAAGGTTAGAGTTAGCTTGAAGGCAGGAAAAAAAAAACAAACCAAAACAGAAAAACCTAAATATATATAGAGTGGATGTCAGATCCACAACATCAGCTATATCATTTTATAGATACAGTTCTATTGGTCCACTTTACTTCCTAGACACAGCTATAAGCCTTGGGTCTTTCTCAGAGTCCTTACAGTTTAGTACACAATACCTCTTCCAATAGTATGAGCTATAGTCCACTTTTTTAATGGCCAAATGCATTTAGGTAAAACACATTTTGTCTAAAATATCCTAAAGTAACAAGTGATTCCAGATTTGTGTGATGTGGTTTCCTGGCTTCTTTAATACTTCCCACACAGAGATGATGTCACCCTTGTTAATGTAGAAATCTGCCTTAGCTAACTTAAAGAGAGTAACCAAGTATTTTTAAACTATGTCCATTTAGAGCTCGTGTAAAAAACATTTCAAGTAGCATCCATCTATTCCTACCAGCTACTTATCTTTGATGTTTACTGACAGGAATAGGCCTTATTAAAAAATGAAGGACAAGATACAAAGCAGTGATCAACCAGTCCAGGGAAGATGGTCCATGAATATGTGTAGAATTCAAAGGCATAACTGTGATCTTTGAATGTACTATCAAGCTGACACTGCTGCATTGCAGTAGAGAAACAGGGCAATAAGGATGGGAAATTTTTCATCACATTTTTAAAGTCAACATTTTTTGTCAACACATTTTTTAAGTTTTTTAATTCAGAATAAAAAAAATAATTCTCATCAGACACAGTTGCCACAGTAGATATCTAAAGAACAGTAATTAGCAAGGATTAAACAGAGCGGGTCAACCTTACTATCATAAAATTACTTGCTGTGACAGATTCACTGTTTGTAAGATTAAAGACTTAATTGTAAAGAAATTAACTCCAGGGTTGCTTACTGAGCTGTATAAAAATATTTTAATTTAAATTCAAATCGTCAAAACCATATTTTATCTAATTCTGCACGTTCAACTAATTTGACCTATAGCAATATTCTGGGATATTGGTGATGCTTGTTCACTGTTCCTGCAATGTAAAATAGCTTTTGGTTACATAAGAGTTTACACTTATTATAGAAGCTAGGAATCATGCTGTGGTGTGGTTTTTGGAAAGTACACACTAGATAATTCTGGACTAAACATCTATATGATGGTTATTTGCAGTTGTAGGTTTGTATAATCTGCCTTTTGCCATCTAGTCTTATTTTCCTATATAATACCCATGGGATTCTGCCAAAGATCTACATGTGGAACTTCTGTGTAATTTTTAGAGTCTATAAGAACATAAGAATGACTAAACTGGGTCACACAAAAGTCCATTCTTCTCACTATTCTTTATCCAAGAGTTGCCAAAGATGCATAAAGAAAAGTATAAAACCAGAGCAATGGTGCTCTGAAATCCTGAAAAAAAACCAAACTGTAACTGTTAAATTAGCTTTCTTTCCCTTTCTCTTTCCC
>NW_010511277.1:5884-40044 GCF_000687285.1 Phaethon lepturus
CTCTTCTCTTCTCTTCTCTTCTCTTCTCTTCTCTTCTCTTCTCTTCTCTTCTCTTCTCTTCTCTTCTCTTCTCTTCTCTTCTCTTCTCTTCTTTTTTGGTTTAGATGTTTGCTTTAAAATATTTTTCACATTTCTGTGAAGCATTTTTTGCTGATCACAATCCAGTATAGCCCATAGCTCATGAACTTAGAAGGTGGTCTCATACATAAATTTGAATGTTCCTACATTATTTGAGTATTCAATTCACAGCTGAAAATGAAACAGAAATTAAAATCTACCTTGTGTAAGATGTACAAAAGATAAGCTAGGAGGAACTTGGTTAGAGAGACTTAGTTCTCTCAAAAGAGGACAGAAAGGTACCAATGACTTCATGCAGCATTGTTTGGCTTCCGAAGACAACAACAGATGTTTTAATTTCTTTATCTTTGTCACATAAATATCTTTTGCTAGACTTACTATTTTTCCTTTTTAGTCCAGACCTCTCTTTCTGTAGTACCAAGTACATATTCAATCTTTTTGATAGGAATTACTCATCTACTTTCTCTGAACGAGACCTGGTTGCTTTTAAATAGAAAATAACTTTGTTACCATATCAATTCTTGAGGTACATTAAATTCCACTGAAGCAGTAAATAGCTGTTTGAAATATTGACTGGAATTTAATCAAATTTTCAGGGCATTCATCATTGTCACTCCCCTAACTGCTCACGGTATATTGTATAACAGACACGCAGCAGGCTGCGATCATGCAGGTACAGGAGCAGGAAGGTTTCTGGGTCTGTCTACTGGTTTACAGAACAAAACTAAAGCATTTTTTTACAAAGGTTTATTTTGCAACATGTAATTGTCATAATCTCGGTATTTTCGTTGCTAGCTTTCACATCTGCAGTGAAAATGAGAGCAGATGAGGAGATTCTAAGCATATTTAAGAAAACATTCTCTTTATTTCCCTCTAAAGTTCCTCTAGATAAAAATACACATAAAAGAGTCAAAATAGTCAACCAAGAGAAATAAAAAGAAAAGTAAAGCCTGAAGCTGACAGGATGTTTAGCGTAGCTACAGGAGTAGGAACTTCTTCCTTGGGCAACAGGGTGGGATGTAGCATGGGGAGAGATTAATGTACAATCAACCAGTGAATGTAACTCACTGATGAAAAGTACTTCTTCTTGCCGTTAACAGCAACTCAGACCTACTGCTGATGGCCTGAAACCTCATATTTCAAAATGTACAAAAAAAATCTTTTTTAAATCTAGCGGGTATCTTTAAATCGCTACACTATGTCTGAGTGATGGAACAGTTTTATTTGGTGATTTGTCCAGAGGAGAGCAGCACACACTGTTTTCCTGACTACCCAGCCAGTGGATCAATGCACACAGGCTCTCCAACAGATCAAGGGAGAACAGGGTAGATGTTACAGCAAAAGTGGAAAAATACAGGACATGCAGCAGAAAAGTATAGGGTAAGAGAGACCAGAGGACCATTTATAAGGTTAAAATATTAGCAAACCAGGGAGCCACTGGGATGGACAGTGGGGCTGAGACTCCAAGGAGATAACTGGAACTTCCCAATGGGCCAACAATCACTGAGCTCTGCACTGCATCTTCAGGGACCTCTGGACCAAAGACACAGAAGTTATCCTTCTTATCATCGTCACTGAGTTTTGTAACAATTACACAGAAACTAATCTTCCCTCACCCTTGCATGCGGAAGTCCTAAGTTTTGCAGGGTGTAAACATGAGGATTCTGGTAAAGGGCAAGACCAGGCTTCTGGAAATTATTTTTCAGTAGTAATAATTTTTAAAACATAAATCAGATCCATGACAGTTTTATTATCTCTACCTATCAAACCCTATACTAAGTATTAAGTGAAAGAAATGGGCTTCACTTCAAGCATGTTCAAATTCTTTGCTAATAAGTTGTTCAAAAACATTTATGTACACCTAACTTAGCAGATCCTTTTATTTTTATGCAACTCCATTTCATTCTTCAAACACCTTTTCCTATGCAAATATAAATCCTATAATATGTCCTAGACTGCAAAAGTCAAACTTCAAACTTGCATCTGAGTTTCAGGCATCAGGTGAACTAATCTTTCTAATTTATATTCCCATGTTTGCATATAATCAGTGGATGGTGTCTCTAAGGACTTGTAAGAGAGGGACTTCTCTCACTAAATTTAACTGCCTAATTAATCCAACACCATGTTGCTCTGCTTCAAACAGTTTTCATCAAATTTAATCTTTATATGTTATTATGGAAATACTGTATAAAAGGAAAGGGGAAGTAAGGGACACACAAATGGAAATGGAAGATATTACAGGAAACAAGGTAGAAATAAAGACAACAGCAATGAACAGGAGAGAGACTGTGGTGCAAGAGGATAAAAAACCATCACAAATCATGTTCCTAGGAGAATTTCCTTTATAAGTAAAGTAAAAATGACAAGGCTTGTCCGTATTCACCTGCACGTATTTGGGCAGGGATGAAAAAAGATGTTTTCTGCTTCTTTGCCACTTTTGCAGGTATACATTTCAAAGAACAACTAAGCCTTTAAAAGACAGCACAAGAGCAACCTTTCAATACTGATGCTGAAGAACATTTACAGCTGACCTGGAAAAAGAAAGCTTTAGGGAGATAAAAAGCACTGCTTTCTGTAGCATCTTCCACCCTCAGGAGATGACAAGTACAATTTTCTAAGCAATTGCTAAGGTTCATTTTTTGGTTCCGAAACTTTGGTCTGATGCTATTTTAAGACCAGTTCCAGTTATCTCTGGCAAATCTTACAGGAACAGGTAGCTATGACACCAAAGGTGCTTTCTGAAATTCATTGGGAGGAGAAAAACTACTATATCATGGTAAGTATCACTAGAAAAAAAGGGACTGAGATGAATTTCAGGAGCAGAGGAACTATAACAATAACAACAATATAATAAAGATGAAACTTTTCACAGGAGGGTGCAGATCAGCCACAAAAAAGTTTGTCCACTGGTAACCTTGTATCGAGAAGTTTTATGTGGGGAACTGTTTTTGACAAATTTCTGCCAAGACTGGGGCTTGGTGCTCTAGTTGAGAAATTCTTTAAGCAAGAAAGATTTTGAGCGGTCTTCCTGGATGTGAACTTCCACTCTCTTTAAAAGCCCTTCTGATTAGTTTCCTTGGGAGGACTTCCTTCTGAATGATCCCTGCTGCTTCAGATCTCTCTGGCATAAAGTTTCCCCTTTGCAATCAAGGTATTCTGAGAGACAATCAGGATTCAAGGAAGGCAGGATCCCGAGGACATTAAATGATCAAGGGTCTTTAATATACTGTCACAGAATGTCCAGCCACAGTACTAGATGAAATGCAATCCCAAACCCAGATATTGTGTGTTTGAATGACATTTCTGAAAATTGATTTTTTCATTAAGTAGTACCTAACAGGACTATCTGCCTCCAATTGTTTTCTTGTGCAGAGGACAATATACTTCAATACAGAGAAAGAAAAAAAATTTAAATCTGTTCTTAATGATGCCACTGAGACAGCAATAGAACTGGAAATATCACTTGAATATTCTTGAACAAGAAAACAAAAAAGGGACCTGTCAGCCTCACCTCTGTGCCTGGGAAGATCATGGAACAGATCCTCCTAGAAGCTCTGCTAAAGCACATGACGGACAGAGACATGGTGCGAGACAGCCAGTATGGCTTCACCAAGGGAAATTCCTGCCTGACCTACCTAGTGGCCTTCTATGATGGAGTGACTACGGCAGTGGACAAGGGAAGAGCTACTGATGTCATCTGTTTGGACTACTGCACGGTCTTTGACACGGCCCCCCACAACTTCTTTCTCTCTATATTGTAGAGATATGGATTTGATGGGTGGACTGTTGGGTGGATGAGGAATTGGTTGGATGGGCACATCCAGAGCATAGCGGTCAATGACTCAATGTCCAGATGGAGACAGTGATGAGCAGTGTCTCTCAGGGGTCCATATTGGGACCAGTACTGTTTAATGTCTTCATCAATGACATAGACAGTGGGATCGAGTACACCCTTATCAAGTTTGCAGACAACACCAAGCTGAGTGGTGTCATTAACACGCCTGAGGGGCAGGATGCCATCCAGAGGGACCTGTACAAGCTTGAGGATTGGGCCCGTATGAACCTCATGAGGTTCAACAAGGCCAAGAGCAGGGTCCTGCACCTGGGTCAGGGCAACTCCCAGTATCAACACAGCCTGGGAGATGAAGGGATTGAGAGCAGCCCTGCTGAGAAGGACTTGGGAGTACTGGTGGATGAAAAGATGGATGTGAGCTAGCAATGTGAGCTCACAGCCCAGAAGGCCAACTGTATCCTGGGCTGCATCAAAAGAACTGTGTCCAGCAGGTCAAGGGAGGTGATTCTGCCCCTCTACTCCACTCTCATATGAGATCCCACCTGGAGTCCTGCATCCAGCTCTGGACCCCTCAGCACAGGCAAGATAGGGACCTGTTGGAGGGAGTCCAAAGGAGGGTGACAAAAATAATCAGAGGGATGGAACAGCTCTCCTATGAGGACAGGCTGAGAGAGTTGGGGTTGTTCAGCCTGGAGAAGACGAGGCTCCAGGGAGACCTTATTGCAGCCTTCCAGTACTTCAAGGGGGCTTATAGGAAAGATAAGGACAAACTTTTTAGCAGGGCCTCTTAAGGGGTAATGGATTTAAACAAAAAGAGAGTAGATTTTGACTAGATATAACATAGAAATTTTTCTCAATGAAGGTGGTGAACCACTGGCACAGGTTACCCAGAGAGGTGGTAGATGCCCCATCCCTGGAAACATTCCAGGTCAGGTTGGATGGGCCTCTGAGCAACCTGATCTATTCAAGATCCTATGATTCTATGATATGAAGTTTAAGAACTACTCCTACGCAAAACTACCAATTGTGACTTCCACTTGCTTTTACTTTCCCTAACAAATTTATTAGAACTGTTAGAAAATACTTTTTTTTTTTTTTTAATTGCATTCAGCAAAGTGGCCAAGACTTAAAATTAAACTCATAATATACTGGGTCAAGAGATCAAGACCAGTTGTTCTTTCACAAAGTCTTGAATTATCAGAGCATAACCGAACAATAGACAACTGTGTGTGAAAAAAAATTAGAAAAGTTACCCCTAAAATACTAAGTTCTGTGCAATGCGAAATGATCATTCCAGCCAAAGAAGCTTATCTGTTTATGAAATAAGAATGTCTTCTATTATTTCCCTTGGTAGGTCAATGATGTTTATGTGTTTTTCTTAAAACCACTGCAGTCTGGATTCTTCCCATTTATTTCTGCATTCCAGAATCACTTGAATTTGTTCTATATTCCCCAATATTTGCTGTAGATTCACTACACAGCCACATTTAATTGCTGATATGAGTCCTTTTATAGAGGTATCTCACAATTTGACTAACATTTACTCCTATTCTAATAATTCAAATTACAAATTAGATTAGTTGATTATACATCAGATCTCTTCGTTATTTTCTTTATGTTATTACACCGCTGTCACCTAGCAGATAGTCAAAGTGTTGAGTCTTTCAGTTTGTTTGTGTTTGCAGGAATATTTGGTGATAGGTTAGATATGTCTTTGATGCAGTTTTGTTGATGCAGTATTGCTCACAAATATTGCACAAAGCTCTGTTTTCCAGGACATTTTGGTGAGAATAAAGCAACAGTAGATAATTCCTTCACTCACAGATCCAAGCTTTTTCAGCAGGCCTCCACCAAAATATAAGGGTTTTTTTTTCTTTTTTTTTCAAGTCAGCCCACAAATGTTTCTCTAGTAATCATCATCAACATCATCATCATCATCATATTTTAGAAGGGAAAGTTTGTTTCCCTAATGCCAAAGGTCTGCTCTTGCACACCAGGGTTTTTGTTAAACTTCTGACTTTGATCTGGAATCCAGGTGGTCACCATTCGACATGAAGTCTCTGAAGCTTTTGTTTAACCTATGAACTGCCTCTGATGTTCACCTGTGGAAACTTCAATATTATTGAAATCTTAACAATTTAACATGTAAACATAGGCACTTCTTTCAGAACATGGAAGGTTACAGAAGTTCTTCATATACCCTCCATTAACCTCTTCTACGTCTTCTCCCTTTTTGCATTGATTCCTTCAGGGAAAATTGCCTGAGGAAATACCGATTTAAAAGTGATTAATACAACCTCTTATGTTTTGGGTTAAAAGGCGAACTTCTTTAACAAATACTTCCATAAGGTTTGGTATTTAACTTAGGCTTCCCTATTTTTTTGCCTTTATGCTTAAAAACTTATGTTTGGTTTGAGACCAGATCACCCAGACATTCTCTCTATTTATGACTATTTATTTTTATTTATGTCTCTATTTATTTCCAAATCTTGCACAGGGAAATTCCAGAGGAAGAGGAATGGGTCCCCACAACGTTAATGGGAAGAAAGATAACTGTCTCTCAAAATACATTTCATTAATATGAAGTCCATCCTTTATGCAACACACTACTGGAAAATGATATGCATAGTTTATAAAAGAGAACAAAACCCTTGGCGTCCATGTATTGCAACATATTTGTCTGGTTTTTAGAACTTGAAAGTTTATCTGCGTTGTAACTGTAAACTTTACAATATCACTTCTGAATGACCAAATTCTATTCCCAGCCATGACTGAAACAGTCCAAGTTTATGCAGAGTGCAGTCTAAAACAGGCCAGAAAAGAGATGCTTTCAGAATAACTGGCCATATGCGAGAAGACTAAATGGCTGCCAACCTGGATTTTTCTTGAGGTAAGGACTGTAGTAACATCTGACTGTGATAGTTAATGGTATTTTGTGATTGGAAGTTGTGCTGGTTTTGGCTGCAATAGAGTTAACTTTGTTCATAGTAGCTAACATGGGGCTACGTTTTGGATTTCTGCTGGAAACAGTGTTGATAATTCAGGGTTGTTTTCATTATTGTTGACCAGTGCTTGCACAGAGTCAAGGCCTTTTCTGCTTCTCACACCACCCCACTAGTGAGTAGGTTGGGGGTGCACGGGGAGCTGGGAGGGGACACAGCTGGGACAGCTGACCCCAACTGGCCAAAGGGATATTCCATACCATTTGGCATCATGCTCAGCATATAAAGCTGGGGGAAGGAGGAAGGGGAGGATGTTCAGAGTGATGGCATTTGTCTTCCCAAGTAACCGTTACGTGTGATGGAGCCCTGCTTTCCTGGCGATGGCTGAACACCTGCCTGCTGGTGGGAAATGGTGAATGAATTCCTTGTTTTGTTTTGCTCGCGCACACGGCTTTTGCTTTGCCTGTTCAACTGTCTTTATCTCAACCCACAGGTTTTCTGACTTTTACTCTTCTGATTCTCTCCCCCATCCCATCATGGGGGAGTGAGCGAGCAGCTGCGTGGGGCTTAGCTGCTGGCTGAGGTTAAACCACGACAGAAGTAAACAGGCTGTAATACATTTGCCTACTCTGAAAGGTGACTCTACAAAAAGTGTCATATGCACCATCTACACAGCTGGACCAGTAGCTGCTGGCGTGCACTTTCATCCTGCACTGAATTTGGGAGTATGATGCATGTGCCTTAATGTTTAATTATGATTTAAGCCACCTCAGTGACAGTTTAATCTAACCTGTCCTTTTTGCTGAGAAAATATCTCAAAAAAGGTGAGCGCTCTAAAAATGATGCTCTAAAATAATGGCCCATGCCATTATAATTGTTGCATATATGTAAGTCATACTTCTGCCTGAAATGCAAGGCTTGTGCATTGGAAATAATGTGTGGTGGGCTGTGGAATCAGTAAGATAAAGGTCTTCACAATACATAAGTTATAGTGAATCTCCCACAAGACATACCTTTCTAGCTAGAGACTAGTCCATAATTTCTAGAAGTGAAAGGTCCAGAAAAAATGGTTTCATGAAGAATTACATTTGAAAAGAAACACTTCTTTTGAAGATTGAATTCTGTTCCTGACCCTCTTTTTGGACATCAGTTCCTCATTGTATGCAGATCATTGGTCTTCCAGGGAGTCTTCACTTAAACTCAAAGTGACCTTGGAGCCCAATTCTTCAGAGGTGGCATGGTCCTCCCAGTGATGATGTGGATTAGCACGGATGCGTTCTTAATTTGTTTGTTCATTGCAGGCCTTGATGACCTCTTGATCCCAAATGCTGCTTTAAGATATCATCATTAAATCAATGATTAACAATCAACTGGGTCAACAAAACCGGAAACACATTGAGTAGAAAGATGTATTAACATACATAATTTGTTTGTTAGCTTTTTCTCAATGCTATGCATTTTTCAATAGGAAATTATTTTGCTTTATAGTCAGACAAAACAAAATACGGTCTAGAAAATAGCTCTGTGTATCAGTATGTCAATAATAAAACACATTCTGTAACTTAAAATAATTGGAATTAATCAAGTTTTTAAAAAAATAATTAGATTGTATATATATCTTACAATTTCATAAATGGCAGATTCATATACGTTTAGCATGGCAATTTCTAGTCATTAGTCAGATCTTAGAAATAACTAAATACTTAAGATAAATATTTTCTATAAAGTCTTCTCTGCAAATTTATTTTTTTAAATTTTAATATTAAAAATTACATTTGTGATATGACATTTAAAAATATCAAAAATATTTAAGAATAATTTTCTGGCTAAGATAATACTTGACTACTCTGGTTTGCGATTCTATAAAAAAAGGTTAACTGTTGCATTTATTGGAGTGGGAGGGAGAAGACTTCAATAGTTTTACTCAGAAACAAAGCAGAAGCTCGTTGTTCTGTGCACCATCATCTTTTTGAAGGACAGTGCAGGTATCAGAGTTGGCTTACAGCCACAGCATCCTATGCAGCAAAGATGTTCAAAGGTATAGCACAAGGAAGCATGAAAAACATTTTGCTTGAGGCAAATTAAATTCACTCTGGAATATGAGAAACAGGCCTACCACAACACATCTTCACAAGCTGTCGTGCTGTGCGTATTGTTATTTGAACATTGTCATGAGACATATAGCCGTCTCATCTGTCCCTCCTCTTCCCAATGCAAAGCCCACACATCACACAACTTCAGAACAGGACAATCGCCTTTGTCCCATTCTGTTGACCTATTTCCCATGTATAGCTGCTCAGTATTTATTTTCCAAATGGCATGTCAAGCACTGGAAGAGATTGTTTATTGCTAAACCTTTCTTTCCCCATTATTGGAGTCTTCTAATTGCTAAGAACACTTTGCCATAACGAGGCTGCCACTGATTCCCAAAAAAAGAAAAATTATTGGTATTGGGGATCCAATGTAATTGCTGGACTACAATTCCACCCTCACACAGACCAGGGCAGACTACAAATCCCCAGAGGTGATGCCCTCAACAGAAAGGAAGACTGAGTAAACATGCACCTTCCCTGAATTAAGGATAACCCCACCTCATCTTTCACATTTTTTGGCTAGGCAGTTTAACCAACCAATTAAATCAATCCTTTCAAGTGGCACAGCTTAACCACGCTGCCTCTGGGTTGCCTGTTACAACTTTCTTCTCCCTTTTCATCTTCTTGTTTTTTTCCACATTATGCCTCGTTTCCAAAGATCTTTTTAAGTACTTCAGGGCAGAAACTGATGCTGCTGTGAGGCACACGGTCTACTTAGCTGACCTACTTAGTACAATCATTGTTAGCAAGTCAGTGTTGGTCTCCTGAAAGATCCATCTTTGAACAATGCTGAAAATTATCAAAGAAGATTTATTTCCTTTTTTATAATAGATCCACATGTTCCTAACATGCCTGGTATTTTACAGATGGTATGTGTGTCATGTTTAATGTATTTTAAAAGGCTTTTTTTTTCTGTGCAATTAAATAAAGCCTATACACACAAGACTAGCATATAAAGGCAATGCATAATCACTTTGTACCCCAGGGCTGTACTACATATGGATCCTTGTTTTCAAAATTCTTAGACTTTGTCATAAATATAATTGGTTTTGACAGGAAGTAAATGCTTAAGTCTGCCCTTTTTTTGACCTGAGTGTCTCTTGTAGGGCTCAGTATTCTTGCTGTACATAAATAAAGAAGATAACTAATGATGCACAGGAGAAAAGAGGAGTTCTAGAAACTGTTCTGTATACAACTCAGGGGCAAAAAAACCCTTGCAAAATTAAGGTTGAATTACCTATCTCAAAGTTATGAGCACTTCTGCTTGAACATAGCCATTGCTTGATCCTTTCTTCTGCTTTTCTTTCATTTGAGCTTGGAACATTCTGCATGTCATCAAGTCAGTAAGTATCTTATAATTGTCAGTAATTTTGTTTATCCTGAGATGTTTCAATGATCATTTGGTCCTTCAAGAGGAGAAAAAATCTGTCAGTGTTCTTTTTGCTGTTCCAGTGATGTCACTGACAAGGTATCAAACATGTATTTCCTAAAGTTGCTAAGAGACAGAATATTTTTTAATATTGAGGTAATAACAAAGGATGGGTGGTAAAAACAGATACAGTTTGGACACACAAATATTTTGTTTAGAATTTTTCTTAACTATTATCTAGTCTGATAGTATAATCAGCCCAAAAAGTTACATCTTCCTCATGTTCTTCTTCTAGTGGGACTATGCCACCAGAGTAAAAAAAATTTACAGTGTTGGCATTTAAGTTAAAATCCAAGATTTGGATTGGTGCTGTATGACTTAAGTGGTACCTAGAAGTAACACTGTCCCTCTGGCCCTATTGTCTGTCAGTTAACATTGGCATCTGCTCTGCAGTGCCCAACGTAGAATCCTGGATGTGTTGCTATGACCCTCCTGCTTCCCAGCTTACCTGCATGCTCCTGGTAGCACAAGAATAAGAAAGAACTGAGATGCCAAGGTTGTCTTCTGGATAGCTACAGCAAGCACATGAAACTTTATTTGTCACTTCAGAGAGCAGGGTGAGAAAGACACTAAAAGACTACACAAATCAAGTGATGTTTCCCAGTGTCTTCTCTCAGGAGAAGGCCTGATTTGAAGGGCATTTGCCTTAGCAATTAGACTTAAAGATCTCCAAAATTTGTGTCAGCCTTTTTTCCTGGGTGAAAGACAGAGGAAAAACCCTATTTGGCAAAGCCTGAGTAGAAATTAGTTAAGTGTACGATGCCAATACAATCTAAGTGCTAAATTGAAAGACTTCAGTGAGACACAAAATGGTTCCAGCTCAACAGGCTGCTTCACATTTAAAACTAAAAGTCCATGAATAGTCCAATTAAGCCCCAAATAAATACTTCTCCAGTTGACCTGATTCACTTTAATGGAGGAAAGAAAGGCTGCCAGGTCTGAAATTAGTCCTGCCCTGCTTTGTATGCCTTTGGTGCATAAAATAGTTGGCTCTGGTTGAGGCAATTGCGTGAGATAACTTTTAACACTTAATTAAAACTTGAAAACAAAGGCTGACCAGAGTTTTTCTGAAGTTGTCTGAAAAGTCAGTTTTGGTTTTGAAAACATGTAACACACTATGATATCCACTAGACTTCACGCAAAATCTTACAGAAGAAAAGGAATCCTCTATAATGTGCTCAGCAAAAGAGCAAGAAGCTACACCTTTGACATATTGTTCCTTTAAGGTAAGACAGAGACCTTGTTTTGTGTTATTCTGAAGCTGTGCCTGGTAGCTACCAGAAGATCAGATGAGTTATTAAGACCATATGGAAAAGAACCCAGAGTGATTATGTAGAAGATGACTATGGTATTGCTAAACCAATGTGTAACTTAGCATTAAAATCTTGAATGCAGAAAATCCAGTCCCAGCCCCTCTTCCTCTGAGGTCATCTGCTTTCCATTTGTTGTATAATTCTGTTTCATACCATGTTCATTGGATTTGAATTTTCTTGTAGAGGAACAAATCTGTTGTATCTATTCACCACATACACCTATTTTTCTTTATGGGGAATTCTTCTGCTGGCAGAGTGAAAATGAAGATGATTTTTTTGTCTTGCTTGCTTCTTTTTCTGTTCAATACTTCATTAATTTTCAGGCAAGATCAAAAGCTTCCTCAGCCTTCTGAAATAAATTGATGGGCACTGTTGAAACATCCATGAAATTACATATATTTTCATATGAGCATAAAAAGAGCTCATCATGTTTTAATATGAAAAAATCCAAATATGCCACTTACTCTAAGGTAATGCATTTTGCATTTGCCTGTTTTTTAAAAATGAAGAACACAATATGCTGCTCTATAGATGTGATACTATGAACAAAATAATTGGCAGCAGAGTGTCCAAGACTTCTGACACAAAACAGATCTGTCCAGGTCAGATATGACTTCAGGAATTACTAAAGAACTGCATGACTAGACTTGTAAAGGAATGAGAATACATGCATCTTGTGGTTTTGTTATAAGTGAACTTCTTTGACTCTCCTGTTGATTACCTGTATAGTATACATCACCTGAACTCGCCTTTGCTGTGTCCCTTTCTAGGTTGTCATGAGGGAAAGTGAAGAGGCGACACAACCACAGTTTGGATGGGTGTGATTCATCTCACTTAATTGCTAACATATAAGTTTACATCTCTGCTACTAACAGGAGCCTTGATTTCTAATTAACAGAAAGAGAAAAGAGCTCTTAAGGTGCTTTTCATTTGTGTTGCCAGTCTGTGTCCTTCAGCTACCTGCCGTGACAGTAGATAGGTAGCTCTCTGAGTCCAGAGGAGAGGCCACCATGCAGACAGCCCCACCACAATAAGAATAGGGTAAAGGCAACTAGCAAACCTTCTAGCTAGTCTTTGAGAGTAGTTAGTTGAATACAAATTTTCATGACCTTTTTCACATCCACAGGGAAACGTGTGATTGCTAATATTCAGCTACCTGCTAACACTTCAAATAAAACTGTCCGGAGTTGCTCTTAAGTAGTGTATGGGGTGGAGGGAAAAATAGTGCCTTTTATTACGCTGAGTTATATCAGCAGATAAACAGACTAGCTTTGAGGCAAGCAAGGCCTATCTTCAAGCTTCATGAACAAGAAACAAATTCTAAGCAAACAGTAAGTGAAAAACAATTGCTCTAAGTTTAACTTAATTATGTCAAATTTGTATTCATATTTTAGCACTTGAGTAAGCATTTGACAGCTTGTGAGATGGTAGGTGAGTGCAGAGGAGGCTGAGAAACAGGAATTACCTTTAAACATTTTAGCAGGAGAGCTGAGAAAATCCACAGTCAAAACAGCCTTAAGGGTCCCAAAACATGGGTGTATGATGTGAAGTGGCCTTTGGCTACTGTACTGGAGCTTGCTTTACATGTCAAACCCAGGTAGACTCAGCTGCCAAGCTCAGCTTACAGTAGGGTTTACAAGTTTTATACTCTTACTTAGGCAGTATTTGAACCTGGGCTTAGGTTTTGAACTGTGTCAGTAGCAAATTCATTAGGCTTCAGCCTAGATTTCTGATCAACACCGACTCACCAAACACTAGACCTGCTTCCTAGCAAAGGCTGAGTGTGTGTACATACACAGACAGTAAAAACGATAGGACGTACACCTTTAAAAACAGAATTGTATTTAAAGAAATTAGATCAATCAGAAGTGTGATCCATTTTATCCAGGACAGTTTGACATTTCAGTTAGACATGGATAATTTACTTCCCCAAATAATTAAGTACTTTCATGTATCTAACTCCAGAGTATTTGAAGCATACAGTTCCATCAGTGAAATGTAGTAGTTATTTATTCTGAACTGGCATAACATAAAAAGATAATGACTGGTGACCTACTTAAATATATGGGTGAGGACTAATAAATAAAATTCAGCTCCAAAAAGACAAAGTACAGGCGAAACCATGCTCCTGCTCTGATAAGCCACTAATTTAAAGTATAATGTACTAATAGACTTTCCTAATAAGCTTATCTGGAGGTATTATGAATAAGGATGGTTGGCTGCCTCATATTTCCATCATTTCTCCATCAGTCTGACCTTTTGATCCTATTGCAAGACGCCTCTCAGTTTTCTATTAATGTCTTAATTCTCAAAATATTATTCTAGTTTGTCCTCCTTACATCCCTCTCATGTCCTCTGGAAGGACTGCCGCTAAAAATCAGGAATGGTGTCCTGTTGCCACAGTTCATACTTCTACAAAACCTCGTTCCTTATCTAAGTGATCACATCATAAGTTTTTACCCCTGCCTCAATGACAGTTGACCTGCTGGGTAGGGAAATTGTTCTAGGTGCTTTTACCTCCTGCAACATTTTAATGGCCCTGCAAAAATGCATAACTGATCTACGGACCACCACTCTTACTAAAGTTCATGTGGCTGTCTTTTGCTTTTGAAAATTAGAGGTGTTACTGCTATAGCAAGGTTGTACACCCAAGGCTCTGCTGCTGATGTTGGTAGTCCTTGGTCCACATATCACAGGTTATTATTTTGAACTACTCATACAGGTTGCCACTATAAATCAGCTAAGAACTGAGAGCTGTGGGAGTATATGGGTCACAGAGGGAACATGCGTCCTCACAATATGACAAGACTGCGTGGTCCAGAGAAGGGCCACAAAAATAATCAGAGAGCCAGCAAACATCTCCTATGAAGAAAGGCTGAGAGAGTTGGGGTTGTTCAGCCTGGAGAAGGTTCTGGGGAGACCTTATCACAGCCTTCCAGTACTTCAAGGGGACTTGTAAGAAAGATGGGGATAGACTTTTTAGCAGGGCCTTTTGGAATAATGGTTCTATAATAAGAGGGTATATTTCAACTAGATGTAAGGAAGAAATTTTTCTCAATGAGGGTAATGGAACACTGGAACAGGTTGCCCAGAGAGGTGGTAGATGCCCCATCCCTGGAAACATTCCAGGTCAGGTTGGACGGGGCTCTGCGCAACCTGCTCTAGTTGAAGATGCCCCTGCTCATTGTGGGGGGGTTGAACTAGATGGCCTTTGAAGGTCCCTTCCAACCCAAACCATTCTGTGATTATAGTGTTTCAATGGTCCAATATCTATGGCCAGAAATTCAGCTTTCTCTGTTGACAGCAATAGTAGCTGACTCTGGAAAAACATATATTTGCATTGTAGTCCTTTGTTTATTTACAAAAATGGATTCTACAATTTTTACAATTTGTGAATTATTACAAATTAGAAATTTAACCTTTGAATATTTCAAATGCGAGGGAGATGAGAGGTACAATGGATCACAGTCTCCACACTTCAACAAGTATATTAGTATACATGTTTTCAAGTATTCAAGGGAGTCCAGATAATTCTTAGAACTTAATCACCAAGGAATGTAATCATAAATATACAACCTTACAGCAGAAAGCATTAAAAAGACAAACCACTTTCTGGCTAAGTGTTATGAGGTAGTGGAAGAAAGCCACAATATCCCTAATTGATACTGGAATGGAAAAGCTTTTAAGAAATCTAATTACCCCAGTACTGATCACATCTTTCTTGTCATGATGGAATTTCTAAAACATGCTCTTCCAGGCTATTTGTCTTTATAGAAAGACAGTTAGCATCAATCAAAATGGATTCCACAGAAAACTAATAGAGTACTTTTAACACATTGAATAAGAGGAAAATACTAGTACATCAGTATGTTCAGCACTAATGAATATTTGCCATAACTGAAGTTATTGTAAAACTCAAATATCTCACTTGCATATCTAGGGTAATTGTCACTGAGAAATAAAACATACCTATGCTTTCATGGCTGACTTGTTTTCAAAGCTTTCAGCTGAAGAACAAGAATGTTGAGGAACAATACGTGATCTTAGAAATGATTGAGAGTATCTGGCCTAGAAATTCTTTGATGCAGTTCTTAGACACTCAGTGCGAATACATATTAGCAAGTGGCTGCTTCTCCTTTAAAAAAAAATTGTGATCATACAATGCAAAAGATTTGACTTATTTGTGACAGAAGTGTCCCCTACATGCACCACATTGAGATTTGGGTACTATTAAATACAGATATATTTCCAGTTCCAAATTTGTCAGATCTCTGTTTAGAAGTGGTAGTAAGTTTCATTCCTTCAACATTATGGATCTTATAACTGATTCTCCATGATGCATTTTGAAAGATTATGCACTAAAGTAAAACACTTGTAACAATTCAGAGCATTTTTTTATACTTGCTGAACATTTTCAATGATGAGTCACCTTTCGTGTTCCTTTTTTACCAGCAACCAAGGCAATGAATCTGCCACGGGCTGTCCAGTGAGAGGATTGTAGAGTTGTTTCAAAAGCTTACACTGTCATAGACAGCATCTCCTAAACAGAGTAAGTACATTTTTATGGCTTGTCTGAATTTAAGATTAAGGTTTGAAGACATTGTCCAAGGATTCTTCCCTATCCCCAGTAAGTGGGGAATCTATAAAGGAAAGAAGTTACCACATATTACTGCTGCTTTCATATGACTGCATCTTTGAGGTGAGGATTCAGCTGAGTTAACCTTTAACTCTCATAGGGAAGAGAACACTGTGAAAGTCCCAATAGAGGAATTATTTTCCCTAGATGACCCATGACACAGCAGCTGGGTATCCTGGAGGAAGCAATGTCAGGGAGTCAAGACTTGTAGGGTATATAGAAGGCAAAGCAAAGATGTAATGAAGAATGAGGCAAAGACCCAGGAAAAGAGAATTTGAATGAAACTCAGGTCAAGATGATATCTGTCTCACTGTATTGTGTCGATTGCAGAAGGATTCATCTCACCTGACTATAGACATCTGATATGTAGGACTTCACAGCTGAACTACTTAGTGAGATGCCTTTTATATATGGAGAGATACAGACATCTCTGGGGAATTTGTCTCATCCTAAGGTAGACACTTAACCAGATCTGATGAAACATGTCCTGAACATGCCTATTTTTTTTGTCTCTGACAATAAGGATACCTGGTTCAGACATAGCATCTACATTTAGGCAAGACAAAACCCACTGAAGCTGTTCAGCTGTTCAGCCTCAGAGCACTGGTATGCATGAGAGCTCTGTCCAGGAGACAGTCTAGGCCAGCAAACTGCAGCATCTCTGATGAAGCATCTGCTATCGGGCTTTTGCAATGCAGTGTTGAGAGATCTCACTTTGGCCCAAAAATAAATGATAAACGCATCAAGGATAACTGCCAGGTGAGTCAATGGTCTACAGTTCCCAAAGATTTTGTTGAATTCTCTTCTTTTAAACACTAGCGGCGTAGCTGTAGGCTACTAACACAAGGGATGAGACCATCTTGTAGACCTCCACATTTGATATCATCAAGGATCCCTCTTACAGACAAGGGAGACAAATAAGCTTTTTAATGGCATAACTTATTTCTTTCTTATATGACCTTCTGAAATAGGCCAGATTTGGTTTAGAAAACTGTTGTTATTCTCCTTTGACAATAATTGGAATCTGAGGTGGTAGTTCAGATGTTGGCCTCTAGCCTGTAGACATGACTGGATGAGATGGATGCCATACCAAGTTTGAGTGAAAAAACTCACTGAAGTCAAAGGTTTTAACAAGCAGCAGAGGAGATTGCTCAGCATTTGAGGATTTATAGGGACTCAGATAAAGATATGATAAAGGGACAATTTGGAAAAAACCCCCTGCCATCTGTACCCTTTATTCTGAGAATCTCCTTTACCTAATATATGAATTTTCCTCTAGATAAAACGTAAAGAATGACATGACAGGTTACTTTCACTGACCATCATGTGACTGTATACAAAGCTAAGAAAAATAAAATTGAGTTTGCCAACATGAGGCAGTTACTGAAGTGGAGAATGTCCACTTTGTTGATTTTGTAGTACTGGCTGGAAAAAAGATAGCTGTACCTCTAGTAATTCTCATAGCCAGTTCACCAAAATAAGGTTTTGATCAATATATGATTTTTACAGCCTTTGCCATTAGGAACACACTGAACTTTATTAAAAACTTAATAAGCATACTCAGTAAATACATGCCTGGGACCTACTAGAAACTAATCAATACCAAAGACAGTATCTTAAAATCAGTCCAGTTTAAAGCTTTAACATTGTGTAGATGAAGTTATAGCAGGAGAGAACAACCAGCTTTAGATCTCTGATACCAAGGCAGAGAGCTTTTTAATATCATTTCCTGGTCAGTATGACCAGAGCCATGAATTCATAAATCAAATAATGTGGCTTAACCCAGTACAATTGTACTACAATCCTTATTTTAGTTTTAGATTTAGTTAAATCCAAGCAAGTGTTTTCAGGGTGACACAGTGAGAATGAAAGACGATATGGATGGACCTCAAAAAGTGACTTCTGTTCCAGTATCTTAGTGTTAGAGAGGCAAATAAAATTCAAATACTAGATGTAGCAAATTGCAGCAAAAGAATCAGTCTCAGAATCCCTATTCCAGCTTCTTGTTGAAGCCTGTTGAAATGCGAAAGGTGAAAATATTTTAAGATGGACCACAAAGGGAGGTCACTAGCAATGTGAAGACAGAAGATTACAGCCTGTTTAAAAACACTCTCTATGTCAACAGAAGGCTATCTTATTATGAATAAATATTCTAACTTTGCCTTTTTCACATCAAGAAAGGAAAATCTGATTTTGGGGGTATTTCTTCAGGTATGGACTTAGGGGCCTTTAAAATCAGTTACAGAAATACTAACAGGACTAAAGATACTGAAAAGGCAAAGAAAAACAAAATTGTTTTTTCTGAAAACTCACTTTTCTACTAATGTTTTCATGGGGTAGCAGTAACATAATTCTTTGGCATCCTAGACATTATCTATATGTACTATGTTTGAGGCTTAAAATGGGTGTTATGTTTCAGTCTGCCTATACCTGTCTCTTCAAAGCAGAAGAAACAAGTCATCTTGTTTGATGAATAAACTCAGGGGAGTATGTCAACAATATCTGACTTGCTTTGGGGCACAAAATAGTCCATTTGTTTACATTCTTCCACTGAATGACAACTGTTATTAAGAATAAAGAATTTTCCTTTTTTCACACCGACAGAAAATTGAAAAACTGTTTTAATTGCTTAAATTTTTGTCACATAAATTTTATTCAGCACACTGTACTTCTATTACAGTCAATTCAACTGCAATCCTGGATTTCTTTTTCAGCGTATAAATAGGTAATATTATTTCAAATATTTTGATGGTACCATAAGAATGCTTTAAGATTTTGAGGGAATTACATTAACTAGACTTCTACACTTTCATGTTTAGTAGTATAGTTCTCATTGGAATGTCATTGGAATAATCACTCAATGGATGGAAATCCTTCATATAGATCAAAGAGCGGTGTTGATACAGTTAAAAATGGATTGTGAACAGCAACTCAGGAGGCCTAAGAACTTCATCTGGTTGGCTTAATTACTTAATTACTGATAATTACAATTTTTCAGAAAGATAGTGAGTTGCTTTGCACACTAGCCAAGCCTGCAGTTTACAATTTTTTTAGCGGTAGTAACAGGAAAGTAACTCTTCCCTTGCTTCAAGGAAGGTACATGGTTACTGCAGTAAAAACCTTCCAAGGAGGCATGTGCAAGCTCTGGCATATTGTGGAGAAAGAGCTTTAAATCACACAGCTCTGCTGCCTCAGCTTCACTCTGTCATGCACAGAGAAAGGGAGGAAATAAAGGGTTAAAACCACAACCCCTGACAGTTCTTAGTTCTCTTGTTAAAGTTTCAAATTTCTTGAGACAGATAGTGAATGAGCTTCTTGCTCAAAAAAAAAAAAAAAAAAAAATTGAATTTTCTGTGAGCTGACGAAATCCAATAACTCTTCACCTTCCAGAAGTGCAAGTGGACACACTGGAGGGGTTAGAGCAACAGTTGTTTCGGGAGAAAATAATGAACTGATGCTCAAATTCTGTATCACAGTTTGAGGGAGCAATTTCAGTGAAAAGTGGCAAGCATCAGTCATCTCAGGCATAAAATTACAAGTCCTTGTGCCACCAAGGCTGCTTAGCTCTCCTTTGGCTGTCAATATGATTTGCTTGGGTAAGGAGTCAACTCTCTCCAGACCACTGATGCTACCAGATCAGTAATTGCAGTGTTCATTATACTCTTCACAATTGCTGCATGTGAACGTAGGACTCTGCGGACGAAGCCTGAGTTCATTAGAGTTCTTAATTGCTTGTTTACCCCTCCATCATCTTCTGTCTTCTCTTCTACATTGCTTGAAAAGTTTGCTTCCAAAAACGGCAGCATGTGGGAACTTCCAATGTTATTTTTTTGCCATATTGAAACATAAGGAAAATGCCAACAGCAAACTTGGAAAGTCCTTTCCTTTAGGGCCCCGAGCACAGAGACAACTCTGTGGCTTTCTAAGAATTTTAGTTAATGAAGGATTCATTCCAGAGATGATGAATCTTAGATCAAGGATCAAGTTCAGCATTTCAGCATTAACATTCTCCTGGGTTAAGAATATTTTCTAAGTGTTTCAGATATAATGCTAATTATCTCTGTGACTTATGATAATGACTCTGAATATGAAATTTGGTTGCCAAAGGCATGTCGCTTATTTTCTTCCTTCTCATCCCTTGTACAGATTTTGCTAAGCCACGTTTGGCATAGATATGATTATAAATGTCCCCGGCTCACTTAAAATGGTGTTGCTCTTTCACCACCCATGGGATAATAATCTTCCTGAGTAATAAAATTAAAAAGGAAAGATATTTTTCAGGGAACTTCTCCTAGCAGATGGCAAACAATTATATATCTTTGATATGGACTCGAGAACATTGCTATATACTGCTAGATTGTATTTCACATTTGTAGAAAGAGGCAGAGAACCACTGCAGAGTGATTGCAAAAGTAGGTGTCTTGTCTACGGAGTTTGCAGTCTAGTTAGAATGTCATTTTCTTTCTTGGTACGATTTGTCTGGGCCTACAGCTTATGATTTGCTGTATTGATCATCATATGGATTGTTTTGTTCCTCAAATTTAAAAATGAGAAATGTCTCTAAAGTTGGTTAATACTGTATTTAGTAAAACTTTGTGTTTCTGGACACAAAATCTACATATTTGTGGGAAGAATGAGATCATTCTCCACAATACAAACATATCTTCTTCTCCAACTGCCATCAATAAAATCAGTTATCTGTCACCCTGGGGCCAGAGAGAGACTGTGAGGGGCAAGTACTAAAGGCAGTTGTTTTCCCTCTGTAGATCTAAATGGGCGAATGTATCAGCAGGATGAAAATCACGACTCCCGCCTTATACCTTAGCAAAAAGATAAAATGAGGGGCAAAAATAATGGGCTGTACCAGCCATGAGGCTACTTCAGAGAACAGTTCCCTGGTATGTTTTCCTTGGTAGCAAACATGGCTTAAGAAGTTCTCAGCAATCTTCTCTGGATTTGACTGCACCCAAAACGGCAACACAGGGGCAGAACAAGCTGCTTTTTTTTTGCTTTTTTTTTTTTTTTTTAATGGGAAACTGGAATGGTGGATATAACACAAAAGAGAAAAGAGGCTGTGTTTGTTTACTACTTGCCAATACATATTAGAATATACTAAGATGACCAACTAGGCTTTGAAGCTGAAGTCAAGTTAGTGAGATATTTTTGCCTTTAGCATTTGTAACTTGTTCTTTATTCTTGGACATGTTCACATACGTGAAATCTATAATGATGAAGTTTTCAACCATACGCAGAGAGGACTACAGGTAAGTTAAAAACTCACCTATGATTATTGCATAAACTGCATAAATTGCAATTACTTGTTCAATAAACTGCCTTAATAAATGATTCAATAAGTTGCATTGCAATTAATTGTTCAAAAATTGCATAATTTTTTCAGCTGAGATACAACCTTTGAAATTGACTTTTCATCCAATTTTCTTGATCTGCAAGTCTAGAAACACTTTATTGCAATATTAAATCAATATTCAAGTTTTCAATCTTAAAAAATAAACTTCAGGCACATTGTTAAGGATCTCAGGAAAGAACCTCAATCTGAAGATTTTTCTTTGGCACCAACCCTCTAGGATGAAGAAGGAGGACTTTGAGCCTCAGGGACCAAAGCTGAACCATATGAAAATCAGGAGATGGCTTTAAATCACTTAATTTCCTTCTGACACTGGTGTTTACTTAACAGTAAGCAGACACTGGTGAAAGAAGGCATCGTGTTCAATTACCTTGGGTTGTCTGCAGTTCTCAGAAGCTCATTTTGAGAGCTGGAATTATGTACCCATGTCAGCTGGGATGGAGTTAAATTTGTTTGTGGTGCCTTGCATGGGGTGATGCTTTCAATTTGTGATGAGGGCGGTGCTGATGGCAGGGGGATATTTCAGTTGTTGCTGAGCAGTGCCTGCACAGCGTCAGGGCATTTTGTGATTCTGCTGGCAGGTGCATTTGGGGGGCACAGGAGGTTGGGTGAGAGCACAGCTGGGATGGCTGGCCTGGGCTGACCGAGGGGATATCCCATACTATACGATGCCACGCTCAGCAATAAAAGCCGAGGGGAAGAGGAATGAAGTGGGGGACATTTGGAGTGATGGCATTTGTCATCTGAGGTAACCCTTATATGTGATGGAGCCCTGCTTTCCTGGACATGGCTGGCTGAACATGAGATGCTCCTTACCAACCAACAATATAAAATTTATACCTGTTTTTGTGTCCCTGGAACAATGCCAACAGCTTTACAGATTCAAACATCTAGCTCTGTCATCATGACAAAGACCAGGTCAAACCCCATTCAAGTTGCAGGAGATTGTTCAGTTCTGATCAGTGCCCAGTTTTTTGGATGCCAAAAGTCTCTTTTTCTGAAAATCTGTTATAAGCACAGAGTTTCTCAGATTTCTTGTCCATTCGGCTCCTAAATAAGATGGAAAAAATACTATAGTAGCAATATTTTGGTGATAGTTTAGCAGATTTTATTTCTTTGATTTACTGCAGTACTAGGAAATTTAGAGAATGTGGAGATCTGCAGCACTGGAAGAAACCAATCATTAGCTGAACACTATTAGATCTGCAAAATCATGACTAGTTTGTGCTTGGATGGCAACTTAGGTCAGAATTATTTCTTGTTTTGAGTAGGAAGTTCTCTTGAACAGAAAGTGCTCAGTAACTCACAAAATGAATGACTGTATGAAGAGGTTTTAATAATAACTAAATGCCTGCTTTAAAAATGATTTAGCTACATTAAAGAAACATATAATGATACTGATCTTTGTCTCTCATAAAACATAAGCATGAATAAATAATAATAATTTCTCCTAAAATAACTAAACAATTCCACAGACTCTCATTCTGCGAACCAGGTTTTAATCTCATTTCATGATACAAGTAACTGTGAGGTCCTTAGGTTAGATTTTATTTTTAGAAGTTATTCTGTAAATTATACAATAGTAGTCAACCCTATAATTTAGGTAGTGATAGAGCATCACTTGCTACGCTGTATTTAAATAGCCAATCACAGTATACTCTGTCCTATGAATGTATTTCTTCTTCATTGAGTATGCACATGCATTTGAGATATAAAAAATGTATATGAACTGAATTATATTAATTAAAATATAGCCAGACTGAGTCTTCCATGCCACCTTGTGGAAAATCAATGACATTTTCTTATGCCGTAGCCGATACTAGAAATTCTGAACCAATGAAGAACTGTTGGAAGTTATAAAAATAGCTATTAGAAAGAAGGATAAAATATTGCTGCAACAAGATATAGCTGCTGATAATACTTTTGTCTAGCATCTGTTAGCTACGACAAATAGCCAAATGGAAAAAGTAGCACATACTTCTGTCTGAGGCTTCCTTCTGTCATATCTTCACCACTAATTTCTTTAAATGTGGCCAAAACACACTTCAGAGCTGAAACAGTTAAAAGGTCATTGTTAACCACTGGACTTAGAGGAAAATGTGTTTATCTAGTTAATAAGAGGTGGCCTTCAAACAAAAATAGAGCCTTGAATACAGTATTTTAAAACTATAATTACGGTTCCAGTGTTCTAACATCACTCAGATATCTTTTATTATATTTGTATACCTACTCCGCAACGTCTGATTAGTCCTCAGACATAATCTGCTGGTAAAACATTGAACATGCATAGTTTACATGTTAAACAATGCAAGATCTCAGTATTAAATTTTAAAAGTATTGACTGTGTGAAAATCCAGGTTCCACAAGAGAAATCAGGATGATTTCAGCAGAGGCAAAATCTCACCTTTTACATATAAAATTGGAAACCTTTCAAGTTTTACTTTCTCCACAAATTTGTGACACCTTCTCCACGTTATGTCTATGGCTTTCAAACAAGTATCTGGAAGGGAGTATTTTGTAAAAATAGACTGCAGCAGGATTAGTTTGCTTTCTTCTTTGCTTAGATTAATGCACAGAAATGGGAATAGAGATACTTAATAAAATTTCTTAATTTTAAAGCATCTGACATGAAAAATGTCTAGCAAAAATGCAGGTAAGTTTATCCTTTGCTTTTCAAAGAGGTTTTCATCAGAGACATTAGAACTCTGTATTTCAAAAACTGTTTAAAATATTGCTTGGTGCAATATTGGTGGTATTGTTTGTCACGTGGTTAATCACAAGCACCCTTGATGTCATCCCAGACAAGAGTTAAAAAGATAGTAGCTAAAGTAATAAAATGGGCATCTTGAAGGTCCTTTAAAAGACACTAAGGCAAATGATGTAGAGCATCATAGCAGTGACTCAGGCTGAAACTGGAAAATAATGTGCTTCCATGTCAACTAGAATGACCAGCAAGTTCTGGTATTACACTCCAGATGCCTTCAATGAAAATAATGGAATAGTTCTGTGATAAATCAGAAGAATTTACCAGTTCAAACAGTGTTTAATCCTGTCTGGTTTTCCAACTACCTTCCAAAGTAAATTAACATTATTTCTCTTACCCTATAAGTATTTTTTTCCTAATTATACATATTTTAAAGACTTTGTGTATGCCTTATGTACTAAGTAGACAAATTATGGTAAATTATGGGTGATTTTTTATTTCTTCCTAAAAATCACATAAATATGGAGTGAAACATATCTGATGTGCATGTAATTTCACACACTTCTTGGTATGCTCAGAGAAAAGATTTAAATTGCCCTATGACTCCTTCAGGTGCTGGGGAGGGGGCAGTTATGTGGTGTTTTTTCTTGTATTTTTCATAACAGTACATTGCCAAAAATATTCAAGTCTCCCAAGGGCTCTAATGAAAGGCTGTGTGTAGGTTAATGGATTATATTGAAAATCCAGAGTGTTCAAATGTGAAAGAAGGGGGTGTGGTTTTTTCCTTTCAATTTCTTCACATCTTTTATTCTCTTTGAACCAAATGGCTCACTAATGCATTTGGAGCTCTCTCTTGTTGAAAACAGCTGTGGCTTTAGCTGTGAAACAGCCCAACCTACTCAACACAACGGTAGCCCTTCTCCCACCTCCTACACCTCCCACCCTTTCCTGTCCAGAGAGCCTGTATCACCCAGGTGGATACACAGACAAGCCTGAAAGCGTGTGGGGAACTTTTTTGGCCTTCCTGGCTAGAAAGAGAAACAACAATCTACAGCCTCCCCAGAAGTCTGAAAGTGCAGAAGAACAAATCTTCCTCTCTTCAGTTTGCTCACGTTTCTTAGCACAGATGCAGGAAAAAGCCAAACCTCCTGCAAGTCTGGAGGATTTCTGAGGAAATTGAGGAGGGAGGAGGCAGCATCTAAATGCCAGCAAAATACAGAGAAAGACACAGAAATCATTTTCTGGAGGACTAACAAACCAGTCCAAATGCATACAGCCTCCCCAGGTCAGCTGCCAGACCTATTTCAGAGGGAAATACTTTATTCCAAAGCAGCTAGACAATACTTTATGATTTCTGAGCATGTTGTTTTAAGTAGACTAAGCCCCAATGCTCCCGAGGGGTCTTTCTTGAGGATGCAGCTGGAGGTATAAACTACAGAGAGTATATCTTCTTAAAAGGCTGTCTAAGTAATCTGGAAACCCCTTCTCAAGATTTTATCCTGACTACACCTTGACGTGGCGAGGAAGATTCTTCTGGAGAAAAGCAGAAAGATTAACATTTGAAAGACATTTTCAATGTTCATATACACCAATGATCAAAGCAGTAACTGTAGGATAAAACAAACTTTATGTATCTTCAGTAATATGCCCATTACATAATTTTTTTTTTCTAAAAGTGATGGTCTTGATTTGTTTTCAATCTAATAATTGGAAGTATAATGTACCTATTTATTTCTCATTCTCTGTGGCTTTGTGTCCAGGATTTACAGCATTAACTTGTGAAAACAGAAACTAAATTCTCACAAACATCCACTCTAAACTTCTCCCTGGGAAGCTCTTTAAACAAATTGACAAACACTGTATTTGTCTCCAAAAACTTGGTTAAAACTGTTCATCACTAAAATGCTTCTCATTAAGCAGTTTCCTCCTTTGGTAATTTATCCTTCTCAGAGAACCACCCAATGAAGAAACAGCCTGACAGTGTCCTGGACATATTCCTTTCTAAATGCAAGCTTTTTCAAAGGGCTGCTATGTACTGGAGACCTGTGATCAGATCTGGAAAAGGGCAAAACTATTGCAACAGAAAAGCATCCAAAATGTAATGCTATCCAGACACTGACCTCTTTCCTGAGATCTTCAAGATTATTTGCCCTGAAGTATTCTCCCCTTGCAAAATCACAGAGCTGGAAGAGCAACACTATAGTGTAAAAAGATATTTTTTATTATGAAAGGCATTGTGAACAACAAGATGTCAGAATGGTTTCAATAAATCCCCAGACAACCCTGGAATCTAGGAGGTAGGTATTTTCAAAAGACTGGATGGAAGCAGTATCTTTATGAGGTTCAAGAAAGTAAATCCTGGACAGATCTGAAGTGGCAGATAATGTCTTCTCTCTTCTTCTCCCCACAGTCCCTTGCAAAGAAATAAAATGTAGTTGAAAAGTTTTGAGCCCAGGTATCTGTATATAGGGTAGACATTGAACTGACCGCTAAAAATAGCTTACTAAAACACACTCTACTTCCACATGCTTTAGCTGCTGAGTAATTAATTGCCATTTGAAATCCCGTTATCACATTTAACAGCAGCAGGAAAGGCTGGACATTAAATCATATATGAAAAGACACTGTCATTGATTCCATACAGGACTGTAAAAAAATGGATAATAATTAAAATGGGGGAAAAAAAATGAATTGGTGAAATTATTTTGAAGTCTTGACTACAGGAAGAGTACTGTACTCTCCCATGAAATTCAGTAACTCAGTCTGGCATGCTAGGATGACCTATATATATAATATATATATGTGAGCTTTCTGATTATGATTTGTAGTACTACAGGGAACCTAGCAGTATTTTTCAATATGCCAAGCTGTTACAGAGAGATCTGCTAAAATCCCAGCTATCATTTGAACATTAGGGCTACTTTCCCCCACTAGCTGTATGACTGATCATTCCTCTGCTCTTTTTTTCCCTTAAAATTAATGTAGTAATCTTCAAAAAAACAAAACAAGACCAAACCAGGTTCCTTATATAAAATGATTATATTTATAAGCAAGCTTTATTGCACTATAAGCAGCAAATTTGTAAAAATCATTCTGTGTGTTGCTATTCATACTCTTAAAGTTAGCCATCATCTCAAAAATTTTCATTTTCACTTGGATAGACAAGTCTAGTGTCTGTTAGATAAGGAATATTCCCCATAGAATATATTCAGAAGGGCTAAGTTTCTTCCCAGGTCCTAGCAACACAGCAAGATTAACAGGCAAGGGAGGAAACCTGCTGTCCCTTGAAACATGACTTCAGATGCATTAATAGGTTTGCCCATCCTACCTTCAGCAACATGTTTTTAAGAGAACACTTTTTTTTTCTTTTTTCCCTGATTCGGTCATAGAATCATTGAATGGTTTGAGCTGGAAGGGACCTTTAAAAATCTAGTCCAACCCCCCTGCAGTGAGCAGGGACATCTTCAACTAGATCAGGTTGCTCAGAGCCCCATCCAACCTGACCTGGAATGTTTCCAAGGATGGGGCATCTACCACCTCTCTGGGCAACCTGTGCCAGTGTTTTACCACCCTCACTGAGAAAAATGTCTTCCTTACATCTAGTTGAAATCTACCCTCTTAGTTTAAAACCATTACCCCTTGTCCAATCACAACAGGCCCTGCTAGAAAGTCTGTCCCCATCTTTCTTATAAGCCCCCTTGAAGTGCTGGAAGGCTGCAAGAAGGACTCTCCAGAGCCATCTCTTCTCCAGCATGAACAACTCCAAGTCTCCTAGCCTGTCCTCACAGGAGAGGTGTTCCATCCCTCGGATCACCATTTTTGTGACCCTCCTCTAGACCCGCTCCAACAGGTCCATGTCTTTCTTGTGCTGAGGGCTTCAGTCCTTCACAAACTTTACCATGGTGGTCTGGTTTTTTGAAACAAGTGATTTAGACCTTCTGTTATAAAAAAAGTCTTTTAAGTACTCAAAACACACTGCTCCTTTCATTCAGTCTAATGTTTCTCCCCTAAAAATCATAGTTGCTTAGATATGTCTGTCTGAAACACACACACTCAAGGTGCTCTCCCTTAGTCTTTATTCTTTACTGCAGTAGTTTCCAGAAAGCCAGACAGAATCTGAAGAACCCATTTGCTGCACAGGCAATTTTATTTTCTTCTTTATTCACTTTATTCCCCTTGATTTTTGTTCCCTTCTGCCACTCAGCTGTAATTCCAGTCTGCATAATATATTCTATGTTATTGTGTTATTATATGCAACATTGTGAATTTTTCACAATGAATCTTACATTTTACTAAAGTCTGCTAGATTTTCTTGAGTTTTAGAAAAGGTTGTCTATGGCTTAGTGATATAGATTGTGATATTTATCGAGAAAATACTCTTATGCTATTACTACCTGTCGTGATTTAGCCCCAGCCGGCAACTAAGCACCACGCAGCCGCTCGCTCACTCCCCCTCCCGCAGTGGGACGGGGAAGAGAATTGGGAAAAAACTCGTGGGTTGAGATAAACACGGTTTAATAGGACAGAAAGAAAGAAGGAAACAACGATGATAATACCAACAAAGGAATGTACAAGAACAAGTGATGCCTAATACAGCAATTGCTCACCACCCCGTGATCGACAGCCCGTCCCCGAGCAGCAATTCCCACCCCCCGGCCAACTCCAGTTTATGTACTGGGCATGACGTCGTATGGTAGGGAATATCTCTTTGGCCAGTCTGGGTCAGCTGCCCCGGCTGTGTCCCCTCCCAGCTCCCCGTGCACCCCCAGCCTGCTCGCTGGCAGGCCAGCACGAGAAGCTGGACTGTCCTTGACTGCTCAGCAACAACCCAAAACATCAGCACATTATCAACAGTTTCTCATCCCAAATCCAAAACACAGTCTCGCACCAGCTTCTGTGAAGAAAACCAGCTCTATCCTGGCTGAAACCAGGACATTACCATAGCTGGTTCCTTTTGGTGTTAACACCAGTGGAAAAACCAGACTCTGTGGGTCTCTCTATTGCCATTTCTCCATGATGATTCATTCATTTGCAATAAAACAAAACTATTCCACTTATGCTTGGATGTTTTTGCCCTATGCAAACTTTTTCAAAGAGTTCAGTTCATTAGATCAAAGCTTTTCTCTGAAATAAAAGAAACAGCTCTTGGTTCCTTTGAACAGAGAGATTTTAATTTTTTCATTTGTACTTTATGTGGGATAAATCTAGTGGATTAGGTCAGAGAGAACTGGATTGCATTAATTTTTGACAAAGAGGATGATATAAACAGGGTAATACCTTAGTGACATTTAACAATGAAGACAAGAAGCTTGAATTTCAGGCTGGAAAAAAAAAATGAGAGTTGTGTATAAAATCTAGGTATGTTATTTTGTCCAGACTGTAAAAACAAAAAGAAAACCAAAAAAGATAGGGCAGATAAGCCAGTAAAGTAAAGCTTATAGGTTTATCTTAGCCCGATAAGTGACTCCACAGAATCACAGAACAACTGAAGCTGGAAAGGACCCCAGAAGTCATCTGGTACAAAGTCCATTCAGAGCAGGGTCAACTAACTCAGAGAGACCAGGGCCTTGCCCCATTGAGTTTTGAGCACCCCCAATGATGAATATTTCTCAACCTTTCTGGATAATGTGTGCCAGTGTTCAATCACCCTCATGGTGAATTCTTTTTTTCTAACATCTAGCCAGATTTTCCCTTGTTGCAACTTGTGGCTATTGCCTCCTGTCCTGTAGCCATGCTCTTCTGAGAACTCTGGGTCCACCTCCCCTGCATTCTACCATTAGGTAGTTGTAGGAAGCGACAACGTCTCCCTCACAGCTGAATGAAACCAGCCCTCTCAGCCTCTCCTTGATGATCAAGCCCTCAACTATCTTGGCAGGCCTCCACTGGACGTGCTCCAGTGGTGAGTATTTTTCTTGTTCTAGGGAGCCCAAAAGCAAAATATTGCCGTCTCACACATGTTGAACAGAGGGGAGTGATCACTCCTCTCAACATGCTGGCTATACTATGGCTCATACAATCCAAACACGTCTCTCTTCCCTTTCTATAAAATTGGTTTAATGATTCTTCCTTTCCAAATTTTGAAAAAATGTTCTAAGTAACAGTTGTCTCATGATTTTAAGAATGGGATATACTTTTATATTGAAATACCTAGATATGATAAGTGAGTGGCCCATGTGTGTCTACAGAAAAAAATTAAGTGCTTGATGGCAATATTCAAATCTTTGTGATGAGCTATACATATCAAAATTTAAAACTTGGAAAAGAGAGAGAAGAAACAGAATGAAAGAAACCCTATCTCAAAGCTGATATGTTCAAGATGGATTTGGAATAGCTTAATTTATATCTTAGCTTTTTTATAGAATCATAGAATGGTTTGGGTTGGAAGGGACCTTAAAGATCATCTAGTTCCAACCCCACTGTCATGGGCAGGGACACCTTCCATGTACTTCCATACTCCACTGCCATATCTCAGGTTCTGTCCTCCAGCTTCATTCTCTATTAGTATTCTCCAGCTCAGGGAAATACCATAAAAAGTTTTATTGACTTTTGTTCTACAAAAATGTCATAACCTTCTCTCTGTTTTCACAGTTGCTTGATCAATAAGTTGTCAATGCAAAAAAGACACAGCTATTTAATTTTCTGTGTGCAAAGAAAGAATATGAGCTGTTACTGGATTTCTCAAAGGCCAAGCAGTGAGACAAGAAGGAAGCAGCCCATGATTTTGGGGATCCATAGGGAGATCAGATGAGACAGACAAGGCAGAGATGCCACACATTTGGTTGACGAAAATGTTCTTATCATCTAAGGGCTTCTATGGATACTCAGAATGTTTTTGTCTCTTACAACTCAAGATACAGTGAAAGAGGAGGCAGGTCTGGTCATACCACTATAACAAATAACGTTTGATGCTTTCTTGCTTCTTACCTGGGCTGTCCATATCCAAATTTCCAAAAACCTGGGACATAGGCAAAACAGCCTGCCTATTATCTGCAGTTTGTACATGATAGAGATATCTGACAATTCAAGGAAATATGTAGAAGGGAAGACTGTTATGATCCGTGGTCCAAACATTCTCTTTGGTTTCTTTGCTGCTAGAATGATCAGGCAAAAGTCACATCCAGAGAACATGCTTTTACCACCTGTGTTCAGCCTACATTTGCTGGTGCAAAAAAATGGAATTTGCATCCCTGATGCTTACAGTTGTGTTCCCATTAGACCATCCAGTTTCTCTGTAAAGATCACTTCGTTACTCCTGACAGAATCAACTGAGGCTGCTGATTTTCAGAAAGAGAGCATTAGAGCGTTTTACATGTACACTTTTCAATCTCTCGTTGTACATCAAAATTTTAGGTTTGGTCTTAAGAGTTAGGTTCTTAGCTACTTCAGATATCAACTGTAAAATGAACCGTGTCTGTGTGGCTCCAACAACCTGATGTCATAGAATCACAGAATCGTTAAGGTTGGAAGGGACCTTCGAGATCATCAAGTCCAACTGTTAACCCACCACCACCACGCCCCCCTATACTACGTCCCAAAGCAACACATCCACACATTTTTTGAACACTTCCAGTGATGGTGACTTAACCACCTCCCTGGGCAGCCTGTTCCAATGCTTGACCACTCTCTCAGTAAAGAAATTTTTCCTAATATCCAATCGAAACCTCTCCTGGTGTGACTTGAGGCCATTTCCTCTCGCCTTATCACTAGTTACTTGGGTAAGAAGAGACCAACACCCACCTCACCACAACCCCCTTTCAGGTAGTTGTAGAGAGCAATAAGGTCTCCCCTCAGCCTCCTCTTCTCCAGACTAAACAAGCCCAGGTCGCTCAGCCACTCCTCATAAGACTTGTGCTCCAGACCCCTCACCAGCTTTGTCGCCCTTCTCTGGACACGCTCCAGCACCTCAATGTCCTTCTTGTAGTGAGGGGCCCAAAACTGAACACAGGATTCAAGGTGCGGCCTCACCAGTGCCGAGTACAGGGGCACAATCACTTCCCTACTCCTGCTGGCCACACTATTCCTGATACAGGCCAGGACGCTGTTGGCCTGTATGGAAGGAATGTCCCATTCCTTTGCCGTTCCAGAAATATTGCATCACATTCTCACCAAGGTCAGTGAGTCCTTTGGAAAGCAGCCAGTGAAACGGAGCCCTGAGAGAGGAAGAGACTTTTCCAACTCCATCTACAGAATAAAAAGGTAGCAGCAGAGCTCCTTTGTTACATGGTCGCCACTGCAGCTTACAATGAAAAGCCTGATTACACTTCTAAAATACTCAGCATTGTGGGGGGTTTGCTTGTTTTCTTAATGAATAATTGCACTGTATCATTTTCCACTCGTATATGAAGTTCTGGATGAGCCTTTTCCATTTCCATAGCAGATGCAGGGCATTATGCATGACAAGTCTGTTTTGTTTAAATTTTATTTAGATAAGATACTGTTTTCCATTAAAAATTTTGAAGAAAGAAAATTACACAGCGTTCAAGCAGAATTCTGCCAAAAAAATGTTATGCTAACTGATTTAAATGGTCTGAGCATTTAAACATACATTGGTTAAACGATCCTTAGCATTGGCAAGTGGGGGAAGATTGGTTTTGGAAATGGGCTAGGGAATTTAATTAGGCCCAAACACAAATCTGTGTTTTCTGTCTTCTCTCTTGTTTTCTGTTTCTAATAGAGTAGGATGTGTTTCTTCACACAGCATTTTCTTCTTCATATCAATGTTCTGGTCCTTTGACTACTGGCAAAGTTGATAAATCAAAACCTGTGAATAAACTTCACATCACAAGGTACATACCTATTTTAATTAGTTTTTCACATGATGAGAATATCTGCAGGGTGATTAATATAATTTCATTTCATATAAAAACAAGTTAAGGAGCAATAATTTCTTTCTCAGGCTTTCCACCTGGAGAGTATAAGTCCTTACCAATAAAAAGAAAGAAAAGCTTTTACTTCAGAATAGGATTACTAAACTGAATAAATAATACAGCAGTTATATATATATATACCAGAATCTATCTGCACATAAAGAAACTTAGAAATCCTAAATAAAACTGGAGTATTAGATATTTAAGATTGTCTTATAAAGAAAAAGAAAAGTTGAGAAATTTACTCCTCTCACACTCTTCTAGATTTTTAAGGTGGTTTTAGTTTTTAAATGCAGGTATCTTACACCCAGTGCTCTGCATCTAGAAATTCAACAGTGAAGATACAGGTTCTTAATGTTTAGTGTTTGAGCAAGGACTTTCAGTTTTCAATTTCTATTTTCTTTACTCCTTTTTCAATCCTCTTTAGCTAGAGGGAAGGGCTACTTTACTGGAACATCCACATTTACTTTATTATTATGCTGTGTAATATCAATAATGTCCAGGGAAAAATAATACTAGCAAAATGTGACTGGAGAAACAGAAACTGGAAAGGCAATATAAGTAGCCATAACTAAGGTGTAATAAGTAATAATAGCAAACCATTAGTAAAAATAATTGGAATGCTTTTCAATCTACAAAACATGCAGGTAGGTTATCACAGACTCCCTTTTACTCATTATTTTGAAGACAATTAATCATGCAAGGAGAATTTGACAACAAGGTTCAATACTTTCTATGCCAAAACCAGTCTGTATTGTTAAGCTGCACTGCTGAGCCACCAAACACAAATGGGATGGAATACATAGAAATCAGACACAGATACCTGGATGTAGCATCCCTCAATAGTGAGTAACGAGAAAAAGACATTTTAAGGATGTAACTTATCTTAAGGCAAACATTTCAAATAGTGCAAATCACAGAATCACAGAATCACAGAATC
>NW_010511278.1:0-12705 GCF_000687285.1 Phaethon lepturus
GAGGGAGAGAAATGGGGAGTGAAGGTGAGCCGGGGAAGGAGGGAGGTGAGGGGGGAAGGGGTTTTTAAGATTTGGTCCTATTTCTCATTATCCTACTCTGATTTTATTGGCAATAAATTAAACTAATTTCCCCAGGTCGAGTCTGTTCTGCCAGTGACAGTAACTGGTGAGTGATCTCTCCCTGTCCTTATCTCAAGCCACGAGCCTTTCATTATATTTTTCTCCCCCATCCAGGTGAGGAGGGGGAGGTGATAGAGCAGCTTCGGTGGGCACCTGGCATCCAGCCAGGGTCAACCTGATCCACCACATGGACACACGCAGCAAGCTTGGTCCTAGCCTGGGTGAAGCTTAGCATTCCTTCACATTCTGGGTTGTGGAAAGAGTTGTTCAAACCAGGCTCATAGCAACCTTTTAGACGTCGCACTCAGAGTTATGTAAAATATTTTCCCTGCTTTGGTAACTGGCAAACTTTGTTTTATAATACAAATGGAATTTATTAATGCAAAATATTTATCAAGTCTTTGTACTTTTTTTTCCAAGGGGGTAGAGAGGTTGACCAGGAGTCTTTCATCTTTGTTGGCTTCTGAATGTTAAAAATGCAGCTGATTTAGAGCACGACCACAAGCCAGAGTCTCTCTCATTTCCATGCAACCCCTTTTTCTGCAAGTGATGGCAAGTTCTCACTTTGACAAACGTACCATCTTCCTGCAGTGATGGCAGGGAATGCTCCTGAAATTTATTCTCAAAGGCTTGGGTGATCTCCATCCTACAGATGAACAACAGAGGTAAAAGGTAGCATGCAGGGTCCTCTGTGCTCAGCTCTCCACAGATGGGCAAAAGAAGAAGATATCCCATGCCTCAAGGACCTCACATCATCCAGGAGGGTGCATGTAAGGTGAGAACACATCAAAAAAGAAAGGAATTAGTGGGAAAGGGGAGGACAATACATCGGCCAAATGAAATAGCCTGATCCCCACGTACAACCACTCTGATAGCTGACCTTTGGAAACAAAATACATAGCAAAACTGGCAGCTTTACTGCCATGTGTAATGCCTTGCATTCTCCACGTGAGCAATGTGAAATGACTTATCAGTGCATAAGGTCCATGTTGTAAAAAACATCACTGTCTTCAGCTGCTAAGCACTGATTCGGTAATAATAATCCAAACCAAAGCTCTTGGCAATGGCCAGGCTGCTGATGGGCTCAGATCACAAACAGGTTTCTTTAGGTTTCCATATCTGTCTGATTGTTTATCGTCTTCCATGTTTTCCTTTCACCGTTTTCTTCTTCATTTTGATAGGTACCAGCATACTCTTCATCTGAGGTCCATAAGGACTATCACAGCATACACAATATTTTTGTCAGAGGAGCACCTACTTTGGAATAAACACCTCTGATTGCTACAGGAAGCTGCATTTATTTCTTTCTTATTCTTCATGCACAAATAATACATCTTCAGCTGACTAAGGTTAAAAATTAGTTGTTTAATGCCTAGATTATTTATTTTTTCCCCTTCTTCCCTTGCATGACTTGGGTCTACTCTGCATTTAAAGGCTTTTTAAGTATTCCCTTTACAGATTTGCCTTTTAATCTCAGATCCAATCCATGGCAGTAAAAACAGTTTCAAATCCAGCAGCTTGAATGGAAACAGACCTAACTGAGTGACCAAGATCCTATCTTCAAGCAATCAGTTTGGCCTCACAGCTGGGATACTGCAGACAATCTTGCTTTGCATCAAAACTTCTCCCTTCAAAGAGGCCCAGTAGTAGGTGGTGACTTGGAAGAACTATGTTCAGTGAAAAAGGCAAGTGCTCTCTTCATCCACCACTTAGCATCTCCCATGAAATAATATTTATTTGGAGGAATCAGGTCCTCTCTCCACACTTCCAAAGAACTGGAGCCATTCCAGAAGTGCCTGAAGGGGAGAGCAAAGCAGCAACTTGCAGGACATTTGTCTTAGGGTGGGCAAGGGCTGTAGAATAAAATGTTCCTCTTATAATATGAGATTTAATCAAAGAAATGGAGAGGGGTCACAGAGCAAATTCCTGAAAGCAAACTCATGAGTTATAAATAAATATTCCCTGGTGTGGACAGAGGTCCCTTTGGAAAAGCCCACTGAATCAAGACTGAAAGTGTTCCATTTTGGTGAATAAAATACAAAAAAAAGAAGTCATCATTAACAGGAGAACTACTAGGTCCAGGAGGGGCAGTTCTCCATTTTCCAGGTTAATGGGCCCATTTCACAGGAGTGGGCCAAAGTCACCTCACTGGAAGCAGAGAGTGTGAACAAGAAGTACCTTAGTGGAAAAGTGGGGAGTCATCACTTGGCCTGGACTACCCTTCCACTTGTCTCAAGTACGGCCTCTTCTGTGCCCAGGTCTGCCCTTGGCTTCCCAGCCCTCCGCTCATCCCAGGCTGTAATGTGGTGAACACAAGCTCTGTGGCCCCATGGCTCAATTTCCTCTGCAGCAGCTTCCCTGCATCCCTGCAGGTAGGACTGAGCACAGGGTGGGGAATCTAACATCCCAACCCAAACACAAATGCTTGCTCCCAAGGTGTGTCCATCTGATGACCGAAGACCAGTAGGGTTCATCGGAGGCAAAGCTCCGGGAATCTTTTACAGAATTCAGGTTTTAAAAGTGCAGCCCAAAGCCTCAGCTGGTGTAACCCAGCAATATTGTGCTTGTAATGGCACAAAAATAAGAAAGCCAGGCCAGCTCTCCCTCTGCTGCCACAGGGGCAAGGGGCAGCCGCGACCGCGCACGCCACAGCAGAGCTTGTGAGGGCAGCTCCAACCCAGTTTGCCTCCTGAGAAATCAGGTGGAGGCATGCTGCCAGCGAAGCCCCAGACGGGCAGCCCCGTGGGGCTGCCCACGCTCTTCTCCTGGCTGTGCACCGGGAGCTCGGACATTTTCCTGCGGTGACACTGCTCACACTCTGGGACAGGAGGTGAGCAAGAGAGGACAAGAGAAGAAACGAGGTGGGCAAAGGTCGAGGGAAAGCCAGCCCTTTGGCTCTCCAAATGCTTATGCAAGATTGTCTCCCATCTAGCTCAAGGGAGGTTTGTAGCCTGACATATTGGCTGATGCCAGAGTCCTAGGAGAAGGTTTCTTTTAGGGAGACACTGGGGTGTCGGCGATGCTGTGCTGGCTTCTCCCCCGATTTCTTTGCTTTGGCAGTTTCAGATGCCAGAGCAGCACTGCCCTTTGCCTGGGGCAGGGCGAGAGAGGCAGCCCGGGCCTGAAGCTCTGAGCCGCGGGTCCCTGCCTGGCTGTAGGCACCAGCTCCAGGGCTGCTGCCACCCCAGTATAAGCTCTGGGGGGAAAACAAAAGGGGAGCGGGGCAGCCTCATTCACTTGCTAACAGGCTACTGAACGACAGACATCAAATCTATGATTGCCGTGCAAGGATACAGTCCAACTTGCTAAAAACAGTGGAAAAAGCAAGACAGGGCAAAGGATGAGAGGAAATGGATTAGGTTTTCCAGAAGGACCCCAAAACCCACACTTCCAACTCAATAGGAGCCACAGAAGGCTGAGCAGGGCAGTGACACCAAATCGCTGAACACCAAACAAGCACCTTTTTCAGCTCAGATTAGAAAAATCCTTTCTTGTAGAGCTGCCATAGTTCACATGCTCAGAGTAGCAGTGTGCAGAAAGGAGAAGGGTTGGGGCTTTTTGGGAAGGGGGGTGGAAAAAAAAAAAAAAGAGCACAAACCCTGCGCTGGGAAAGCCATACAGATGAGCTTGTTAACATTTGAAGACTGCTTGGCGTGATTCCTTACACAGATTCCTGCCAAGAATTTGCAAGAGGAAAGTATATTTAGCAATCCAAGGCATGCCAAAGCCTTGTCAAGAGAAAAAACACTTTGAATATGTGGAATAGCAATTAGACATTTTCTAAGCAGCCATTTTCAGAATGCATCCAGGCATTTAATAAGGGCACCTGAGGCATATCTACAACTCTGCCACACTCCATGCCTCAAAAGACATCCGCTAAGGATCGAATACTCGGAGGAAGGATATATTACTTATGGCAACTGCCCACTTCCAGAGCACTGGGGCCAGTTTCAAGCATGCGATTCTTTGTCACCCTGAGCCACTGGAAGCAGTCAGTCTCATGCATCACTTCGTAATATCCTTTGAGGAATCATTTCTCCAAGAAAAGCTGCAAGCCATGCTGCATTGCAGGAAGCAGAGAGATGTTGCCTGCCCACTTCTTTCATAGGAGTTGGACCACCAGCTCTGCGATGCTCTGTTTCCCCAAAGGGAGCTGCTGAACATCCAGGTGAGATGAGCATCAGGTGGAAGTTGGGACAGTAAGTAAAATCAGATGGTGACTTGCAGCCCATTCAAGAGGTGCTCAGATCATACCCCAACTCTGGCTGATTGTCTCATTGGCCGACGCTCTGAGCTGCAAAGCCAGCAATAAACTTCTTCATTAAAGCTCCTTTCTTTCTAGGGAGAGACCTAGAAAGTCTTCCCAGACACCCAGTTTGGTAATTTGTGTATCTGCCCCAGGAAGGTAACTCATCTGCTCTTGTTTCTGAAGTGCCATTGGGAATTTCCCTGGGATGCAGCATGGAGGAAGAGGCATGAAGGAGCTCAGGAAGGCAATGGGCAGCCCTTGATCATGCACAAGGATGAAGGCAGCCGACCATACAGTAAGGCCAAGACATCTGCTGTTCATGGAAGTTAGAAATCACACTTCCTTAAAACATGGTGCCCATCACATATAACTGTCAGGCTCTGTTACAGTCAAATCCCTAAGAAAGACACAGAGCCAAAAGGGAGTACCTGCACACGGGCTCAGTCCACACTGCCTTTAAGTCAGGACGCACAGAAGGGACAACCAACGCCTGTAGGTGAGATTTCTCATCCCTGTGAGCCCCAGGCCCCAACAGGCTTTGGTATGTGGCATAACACAAACAAGAATGGTGCCCCCAAGGCTTAGTATCATGATCCGCTACAGACCAAACAGGCTGTCAGTGAGTGGGAGTGAACAGGGAGCACAAACAGGGAAAAGCCAAAGCAATTATTTTCCTTTGGCAGCAGATAAATGGTAACAGAGAAATCAGAAGAGGATAGTTGTCCTGAGCTCTTTCAATCTTTGGTTTCCAAGTTCCTTTAGGCTCTTGAAATCAACTTTGATTACAGCCACCATCCCCTTGGGTTATATCCTTGATCCAGCATAGAAGTCCCATGGGACTGACAGATTGCTCTGAGAAAGAGGTTCCTTTCCCACCTGCTCTTCAAAAGCAACCAAAATCAGCCAACCTGCTCAGCCACATCTTCAGAACAGTCAGTCAGATTCAAAGTCTCTGTTTCCATCAAATCCTCCTCCAATTCCCATAGCTGTAGCAGTCTAGGTGGATAAGACACTGCCATAAGCTCACAGCCTCCAAGGTAAGTGCTAGCACTTTGCTCTCTGCTTCTACAGCACCTAAGACAACTCATTCCAAGTCCCTAAGGCTCAACAACAAGTATACTGAAAGCAGTAAGTAAAATTGCTAAGAATTCCCGTTTTCACTCTAGATTCCCAGAGGAAACAAATTTTGAGGGTCACCTGGTCAAATCACATAGTTGTTGATGCAATAAATTCTCCTAGGATATATACAGGGTTTGGGCAGAGCAACAACACACATTCAGCTCTGTTAGAGGTGACAAGTGACCACAAAAACCCCATCTCCAACCTCCCCATTCCTATTCCTACCTGCTCATGTCCTTTGGCACAGCTCCCCGTTTTAGTCTACAAATAACTATCATGGTCTATTTTAGGGGAAAAGCATGAAATGCTGAGCTAAGGAGCTCACAGCAGGCGTACAGGTGAGCAGAGCCTTTCTCCTGGGTGGGAAGGGAAAGGAGAAGATGCAGCCAAGCAGCAGCAACCTCGCGGCGCTGAGCAGCAGCGTCGCCCGCTGGCCGCTCGCAGCATCGCCCGCTGGCAGCGCCCGGCCCCCAGCATCCTTCCTCCTTCCTGCCCTCCAAACCTTCCTCCCTGCTCTCACTTCGGGGAAACGTGCCGAATTGGCAGCCCTGAGGGTTCGCCGGCACAAAAGGCCGCTGCTCAGGAGCAGGCCAGGGTACCACGGCACTCTTGGAAGAGAACAAGCAGCCCAGGAGCTCTGTGGGCACAGCCCGTGCAGGGATGCAGGTAGGACCACACAGTCCAGACCAAAAAAAGAAAAAAAAAAATCATCCCACATCCTGACCTTCTCTTCCCATTTCCACCCTGCCCAGCTTTCACCCTCTGCAAATATTAATCCCAAAGGTAATTAATAACTTCCTCAAAAAAGCAGGAATACAAGTCACCTCAGGTACCTGTGCAGTCACCCTGGGATATCAACACAGTGAAGACATATCCTCCACACATGTTAATGAGTGGCTACTTCATAGCAGTTGAATGGGTTTTAATCAGAAACCTGTACTTTAATTACAACCTCTGCATTAATGAAGAAAGTGCAGAGGCATGCAGAGTTGTATCTCAGCACCCAGAACTGGGAGAGTGACATGGAAATGAAGTAAAAAATAAAAAGCAAAATGCAGAACAGCACTATCCTGCATGTAAAGGCACCTCATTTCCTGAGCAGGGAGAGCCAGTAACACACACCTCCACACAGCAGCTGCCACAGCCAGCTACGAGCCTTTGAGGCAGCAGGTAAATCCCAATTTGCCAGGAGCATGCTCACCAGCTTACCACTTGCATCTACTCTTAGCAGCTCAAGAACTCCATCAGAGAGCAGGACATGTTTAACCAGGGAAGACCTGCAGCTGTTCCAAGGACAGCAGCATGTTCCTCTAGCAGTGAAATTCCTGCAGCAGAGGAGCCACATCCATGGCTCTCGTATCACTGCAGATCCCAGTGAAGTTTTGCTGCTAGTGGGAATGCCTCATGCAGGTGGTGGAGTTTTGGACCTCTTCTGCAGCTTCACTGAAAAATGCCTTCCTCCCTCCCATCCAGGAAGCTGGACTGCTGTTTCAAAGCTGTCAGGCCTCCCCTGCCCCAACTGGCTGCATGGTAACATGGACCTCCGCAGAGCAACCCAAGTCCCTCAGAGACCCTTCGAGAGGCAGAGCTGTAGGGCCACAGCACCAGAGGAACCTCCCCCCAAGCACATGGAGTGTTGTACCAGCACAGGCTTTTGCACAATGAAGTAGCAAACAAAGTAAACAGTGCTTACATCGTTTCATCACAATTTCCCAACAAAAGGGCTTTAGCCCAGTGGAAGTTGTCTTTATTTTGGTGCAGTTTGAGAAGTGCTGTCGTTGCTCAGAAAGCTTCTCGAAAATTCTCTCCCAAGGTGATGTACAGATGCATGACCAATACCTCCTGAGCTCTCTCCTCTCCATGTGAGTGGACAACTGGAGCAGCTCCCACCATCCGCTTCACCCCTTTTCCTGCAGGTCCAAGCGGGACACACAGCTGTTTCTGGACATCCAGGCTATACCAGCTCCCCAACCCTTCCTTCTCACTGAGGTTTCCCTGAAAGATGGCTGTTACCTGCAAAGCAGCTCCTGGACCCCAGAGCACTTAAGCCTGTGTAGGAAGGTAACCCAAAGACAGGGCAGCATCCCTTCGTAAACTCACAGAGGCAGGTCAGCAGCTGTTTTTCAGGCAGCAGCAATAACCTCACAGTACCATAAGCCATCCTCATGCGCCATCACCCCATCTTCAGTGAGAGCAGCAGCCAACAGGAGAAAAGCCAGCTCCTTGAGCTGTTCCAGCTATCCAGACACCAGTATGCAAGCCACCCCCCCCAAGGGAGCAGAAACATCATACCTAGAAAATTCAGGACAGCTTGGAGTTGGCATCCCAAGAAAGCTGGTTAGCACGAACCAGCACCAGCAGTGCCCAGGGACGCCAGTCAGACCAAGCTGGGAGGTTGGGCAAGTACTGAGAGAAAGCTGCTGTGGGCATGTCAATGTAAGAAAAGCAGCAGCAAAAACGAGACAAGAGTTCAGCTAAGAGTTTCTTGAATCCACAGGTTTCCTTCATTACCCTGCTAACAGAAGTCACACATGCAGAAGGCCACAATGGTGTTCATCAACATTACCAAAAATAGGCCGTTGCTTCAAGAATGTCACACAACTCTCACCCTGCGCTACAGGCAGAACACGGTGTGCCAACGGAGACATGTGCAGCGATCTGTCTCCCAGGAAGCCGATCACGCAAGCCCCAGGGAATGACCCCCATCACTGCTCAGAGGTCACATGAAGGATAGCAGGTTCATATGAATGACACTGGATACCTGAATACATGAATTTACTTTAGTGAGGGAAGTTTACAGCACTGAATTAAAAAAAACAAGCCAACCACAAAAGGTTAGGAAACAAGTTTAGAGACACTGCAGTCAAACTTCTGATCCACAAACTTTTTGCAGCTAAAGATTTCTATATGGGCCCAGTTCTAAATACAACTTTCAAAAATGTCAGGCTCATTAATGACATTATCGCTGTAACTCATTACCACCCAAATCCATTTAAAGCTTAAGTTGGAGCAAGGGCAAGCAACCACTATGCTACCCGTTTACTGTTTTTCCTCCAGCAACTATCAAGGTCATTGCCAAGACTTGTCTTCTCCGACGTGTACTGCTAAGGACAGGAAAGGTGCTGCAGTCACCAAAAAACTCAAGACAAAAACAAACCCCAAACCACATCAAAACTCACCTGACAAGCAGATCACAAAAAACATTCCAGCACATTAAGCTTGATAGTCTAAAGAGTTGATTTGGAGGCAGCTTTCCCTCAAAGACTGATTGTCCCAGGAGTTGGCACAACACTGCAATTTATTGTTGCAACTCAGTATAGATTAGGGAACTTGAACATCTAGACATGGGAGCCTGCTACCAGACCTACACAGAGCAAGCCAGAGCGCATTCAGGTGGGACTAACCTCAAATTCTGCACACAAACAGAACATGCTGCAGGCTGTAGTAAGCAATCGTCTGCAGCTGGTGCTGGAAAATGAAGCAGCACCAGCCAGCAGTGGCGGATGATAGCTGCTCTTTTACCATTCCAATCTCTGCCCTCAAGCCAATCATGATGCTCTTTCCATCTCGCACCACACGCCCTACACCCCTGAGCCCTCATGAATGGCCAATGGGAAGAGGCAAGAGTGATGTTTTCCATGTTCTCGCCTCTCCCCTTACATCTGTCCATTCTTCCACTCATGGAGCTCTAGGCTATTCCTCAAGGCACAGACATGAAGGGTGTATCAAGATGCACCAGGCTTCTTCAAGCTATTTAAGCTCTCCTCAGATTCACCCCAGTGCATTCAAGCAACAAAGTACGCAATTAACTAGAAAGGAAAAGTGTTTTTTAATGGCTTCACCAGTAACAAAAACTACTCAACTACCAGATAGCACTACTAATGTCTCCGTACTTATACCTATGAATACAGTAGAGCAAGACAGACAGGACTTTCTGCAGAAAGACAAACCATGATTCCACTCCATTATCACCTTTTTATTGTTCAAGAGACAGATCTTGACAGTGGAAAAAAAAAAAGAAGGATGTTTCACAAGGAGAACAGGACGTAGATTCTACTGGTCCTTCAATTCCTTCAGTCTTCTGATCGCAGATTTGACTGTCACTGCAGAGGTGGTACTGGAAGAAGAAGCAGAGTCATTTGCATGCGACAGTAGAATAACCCATGCCAATGTTATTTTCTTGAGAAAGTACTGATTATTTCAAATAGTTATCACCTGATCACATCGTCAGAGGGCTAATTCCACTTTGATTTTCATGACAACAAACCATAGGCCTTTGTCTACAGAAGCATACGCAACATCACAAGCTACATGTCAACCCAAATTATCCAGTCACGCATCAACTACACACACAAGAGCAGTGTGTCAAATGCCTAGCGACAATTACACGTGGGGCAACAGTGTCTTCTACCAGAAAGGGGGGGGGGGGGAAGCCAAGTAAAGAAAGGGAATAAGCAAGGGCATCATCACAATAACTATTATAATGATTCAATGCTTTTAAAACAAAAACGAAACATCAAAATACTTTTCTTTGGAGTACCCCTGGTTTTGCCTGTTGTATCTGTGCCTCTGAACTGAAAAAGGCTGGGGCAGTAACCACATAAATGCTGCTTGGGCTTTGAAAGAAGAGGTAAAAGTTCCCTTATACAAGTAAGATTTTTATAGAGTCAAAAGAATCAAGGAAGGAAAAATAACCTCCAGCTCAGAGTTGTAGTTTATTAGAAGCTACTGAAGATCTTTTTAAAATAGGTCGGAGGGACATCTGTCAGGTGTCATCCATACAGCTGATTCCACCCCGAGATGGCTGAATGAACCAGCCATGCTCTCAGCTCCTTTTCTTCCACCACCACCAAATACAGTGCCCAAGCGTAACACCTCGTACAAACAACTGTAGTTCACATCTCCAGTACGAAATGCTACTATAACCAAGGCACAAAAGAAACTACTTAGATAAAAGTATTTGTTTAAGCATTTGCAGATGTTTCCATTTCTTTCTTTAAAGTTTGGGAAAAGATGCCAAGCTTGCATTTTTGAAGAATAAAACAAGCACTTTGATAAAGTCCAGAGAGATAAAGAAATTTTGGAGGGACCCACCAAAACCCACAGCAGTAATGACGGATAAAATGCTATATTCCCAGAAACTGCACAACAGATACTGGATAGAATAGCAATCATTTCTAGTATGATCCATTCCAATCAAATTTTAACAATGCAGGCAAGAAAACCCCCACATATCACTAACTCAAGACAGATCTACTTAATGGTTAGTAGATTAAAATAAAAAAAAAGTTGCATTATGCCTCAGCTATGTGAGAATAAACGCTGATAGAAACTCCTTGATTTCCTTACTTATAAGTCCAGGCACCACCAGCGACTGTCTTCATGCAGGACCCACAGTGCCAGATACCCACAGCCTTCCTCTTCATTTTGGTCTGTAATAAAAGAAAAAAAAAAAGAGGTGGGGGGGGAGGGGAATGCATTCTCCAGCAGCTGAAAAAGCCAAGAGAACTTCTACTATTGCCCAAACAACAAACTTCAGGTGACGACATCAGCATCACACCACAGCATTACCTCAAAGCCTAGATAAGACAGGCAAGGATCAGGGAACGTTTTTATTCAGGTTCCTCACAACAGGGAAAGTCCTTCTGAAATACTTTCTCATTCAGATGTAAAGGGGGTCATTTCTAAGTGCATCATCAAAAATTCAGCTCTTTTTAAAGGAGGAAAATAGTAAGGAGTTACATTGGTCGTAATAACTGCTATTGTCACATGGCTGATGACTAATGTAACACCGCTGTTGTTGGTGCTCCCTGAACACCCCAAGACTGCTCTCAACCAGACCCCCTCTGAATAGCGAGTGGGGTGTACTGAACTCCTTTCACCTGGGCAAGTCTCCATCACCTTGCAAAGATGACAATGGGTTTGCCTAGGCCTACACTGGATTTAGGTGGCTCTGCAAATGGGGTTATCAACATTCTCACTTCACATGAGCAAGACAATAAATACACAAAAACAGATGGAAATCTTTTTAAATTTCCAGACACTTACAGATACCTACTTTACAGACATCAGTAAAAATTAGCTGGACAAAGCACTAGCTGACTGGCCTCTCAAACTGTCAAAAATCAGATTTAAGAGTGAATTTTGAGCATGTACATGAGCAGGTAAGATTACTTATCAGAAATTCTTCCCCATCCAGAGTTATACAGCACACAAATATAAGTAAGCAACTGCAATCAAAAGTTTTAAGTGGGAAAAGCAAGCTCTCTTCCTCCCCCAGGTAAACTGTAGAGTTACTGAAGGAAAAAAAAGCACCCAAGTCATGCCTTAATTATCAGAATAACAAGTGTGTTGTTTTAATTCTCATCTTTTTATTAGATACCTAAAACATATAGTATGGCAATGTTTCTCATCGTTTTGTGTAATGAAACGTTGTTTATGTTTGTTTTCATTTAACTACCACTAAACGTGCACATGAAATGCCTACTAACTTTTCATTTTGTAACAGATTCTGACAGTAGCCTAAAGCGCACAATAAACTAATCACTGTATCAAAACCGGTCGAGTTATTACTTCAGCAGAAAAATTACCGAAGCATCAAATTGCCCTTCCAGCATCAATAACAAAGTTATTTTTAAAGACTGTTTTAGGGAAGGAAATCTCTCACCTTGCCACAGAAGGAACAGGTATACTTGGCATGCTGGCTAATCTCAATCTTCTTCACCATTTTCCTAAGGGATGCACCGTAACGGGTACCATATTTACCCACAATCCCAACCTTCTTGGTGCGCTTAGCCTGTTGGGAGGCAAACCAGAACAAGCTTCAACTTTCCTGAGATCGTCACGTCCTCGGCAGCTCTCCTCTCCTGACGCGACGGCAAAGCGCTCAGCGCTCAAAAGCGGCGCTGCAGCCGACCGACGCCTCTCCCTGACATTACGAATAGGAGCTTTAGTGATGAAACAGCGAGAGGCCCACGCTGCCGCGGCTCAAAAAAGCTGCCGGGGCACTCCGGGCAGAGCCCCGCAGCCCGGAGGCCAGCCACGAGCAAAGCCGCGTCCTTCCTCTGGGCCAGGCCGCTCTCGCACGAAACACTGCAGCCGGCAGAGAACCCCACCAGGCACCGCCACCTCCTTACCGCACAGCCCGCTCCTGAACCGGGCTCGCCCTGTTCCTGGGACGCCTATTCAGTCTTCCAGAGTCTCTCTCCCGCCCGCCA
>NW_010511279.1:0-3867 GCF_000687285.1 Phaethon lepturus
CTCGCTGGTGTGGCCGTGCTGAGTTGTGGGGAGCTCCGTGCGTGGACAGAGAGGAGCAGCCCCCATGGCCAAAGCTGACGGGACGTGAGGCACATTGCAGCATATTAGACTCCTCCTGCCTCTCTGAGGTGCAAGTGGCTCTCAGCTCCCACCCCATGCGTATAGATAAGAGGTCTGCAGAGAGTGGAGGAGTACTCTTAGGTTTTGTTTCCAAACACCCTGCTCATGTTCCCCTGTGAGTGTCTGAAGAACAGGCACATTTTCAAATATTTTTAGACTTCAGGACTGTCCTCACAGTGTGTGGCTACTGAGGGAACCGGCTGATACGCCTGCAAGGCTGCTGTGTTATCTTTGAAAGGTGATGGAGATCAACGGAGTTTCCCGATGACTGGAGACCCGTGGCACATGGGTCACCCATCTTCAGAAAGCGCCTGAAGGTCATCCTGGAGAGCTACAAGCTGGTCCCTGGAGATTTCTGCACATATGAAGGAGAAGGTGACTGGGCACAGTCCGTATGGTTTTACCGCTGGTAAATGGGGCCTGCCTGAACTGGTTGTCTTCTGTGGTAGCTCCCCGAGCTTCTCTGAGCTTCGAGATGATGCCCTCGGTGTATTTGCAGGGAGCGCAAAGTGGTTCAGATAGGATTAAAGTGACTGGATTTGTGGACAAGGGGAGCGCAGTGGATGTCGCTTTACCCTGAAATCAGCAATTTCCCATAGCTGCTTCCCGGTGCTTCATGTTTCCTCTCCTGTGTGTGAAGTAGCAGTCTCCCCAGGCATTTCAGGTATACACAGAGCTTGCCCTCCCACGGTGCCATCAGCTAGCCTTTGACTGAAAGTTGCTTTTAAGAGAAAATTTCCTTCGTTTTTTTGCCCCAGTTCATTTAATTTCCTTCTTTTGGCGTTCCAACTTCGTTGTCTGACCTGCAGTGGGCCACTCAGAGAAAAATGGGCTGTTGAGGAACCGTGAACTAAGGTCACATTTTATGAGATAATTTCTTGTTAAAGGGTGTCTTTTGTATTCTTTTTAATTGCCTTTTCCTGCTTAGGGTATTCGAGGAACACTGTCATGCATTACAAAGAAAGCCCCATCTGATCAGCAAATATTAATCAAAACATCATTTGTGTATGACCCTGTTCCTGCTCTTGCCCCCTTGAACGTCAGAGCAGCAGCATGTCCTCCGCAGCCCTGCATAGCTTCGCTCTCAACTGGCAATAACCTCCTGGACGGAGGTCATGTTGGATGTTGGCATTAAGGGCACACTGCGGGTGTAAGAACAAAGGTATTAATGGAGAGGATGCTGTCTCGGAGCACACAGACTGGCGACAGCTCAGGGACATGCCCTTCACTGCAAACGAATGCATTTGCAAAAGCCTTTGCATTTTAGGAATTTCTAAATGGGGCTGGTTTAAGTGACTGCAAATTAATTGTGCTTGCAGGTTATCCTGCTGTCCCCAGGACTTTGTTTCTGTTCACCCCTGGGACTGTGGTCAGCAGGGTAAGCTGCAAGTGGCCACCAGGCAGTGTAAACATCTCTTCTGGATAATGTGGAGCAAATCTGTGCTGAAATCACACGGAGGGCCGAAGTGCTGGCTGCACAGGGTCCGTGCCAAGCTGCCTCCTCACAGCAGCGCTCACTTGGGGAGTTGCCATGCCCTGGTGTGATCCACAGGGTTACGTGGCCATTCTCCTGCGGTGCCAGCCAGCTGGAGTGACACCCTCCAGAGCATTATTCTGGAACAGGAGCTGAGGGTCAAAACAGATGGTCCCACTTCTCTCCGTCATTTCAGCAACACCTAGGAGCAGACCTACAACCTGTGCTGAACACTGTGGACACTTAGCTGCTCCCTCCTCCAGTTTGGAAGCTGCTGAAGCCTGCATCTGCTTGCACAGGGCTTAAGGGGTCCAGGTCCACAGGGCATCCCCAAATTGCCTGTCTTGAGGTTTGGTCCAGCACAGGCAGACTCGCAGCCTGCTGGGGTGGAGGGATGGAAACAATGTCGCCTGTCGAGCCGTGTCAATGGATGGCAGTATTTTTCCCTCCTGCCCTGGGGCTGAACCCCCAGCCTGGCTGCAGGTGCAAGTCAAGGCTCGGCAGGCTCCAATCTCCCCACGTAGTGTGAGCAACACCTTATGGTGCGGTGTGGTGACCTGCAGAGAGCCCGAGTGGTTTTGAAGGCTGCCTTAGGGATGCCGTCCCGCATGGAGCATCTCACTGAGGCACCAGCCAGGAGGCTCTTCTGGTGGAGGGATGTTGGCCTGTCTGTGCTGAGATGATGTCAGTAGTAATGCCAGGGCACTGCATTGCTGTGTGGGTAATGGTCTTGGGGCTTGGAGCTGGTGTTTTGGAAAGGGCTACCTACTATAGGAGAGAAAACTTCTCGTTTGCTCGCACAGTTGTAGTGAGCATATCCTTCCATCTGTGGTGCGTTGACAGCAGACACAAAGATGGCAAAGGGAACATAGAAAGCACAGGTAAGGAATTTAGCCTGTGGATGCTGTTTGCTTGATTTTGTTATTTCTTTTCTTCCCCGCTTTGTAGATTACCAGAAAATTCAGGCTCAACTCCGATGGGAAACTCGAACAAACTGTCTCGATGGCAACCACTACACAGCCCATGACTCAACACCTCCACATTACCTACAAAAAGGTGACGCCCTGACGCTGGGAGGGCTGGGTCTCCCCGCCGAAGGTGAGGAGCGGGGCATCATGCACCAAAAGCAGTGGCAGCTCAGGAGCATGGCATGGCAGACCCTGGAGCTGGCTGCCTGTGCTCGCCTCCAGGGTCGCGGAGCTGCCTGTCCTGTTGAGAATGTTACTCAGATGTTTCTGTAATGGTATATTAAAAAAAAAAAAAAAATAAAAAGCTTTTATTTTTATGGCTGTGTCCTTGGGCGTGATTGCAGAGTGGTCAGCGCGTCCCTCTGCTCTGGCAGTGGTTACAGAGGGGCTTTTTGATGCCTGTTCATTAGTGGGCGTTGCGTTGCAGATCCAAACTCCTGCAGCCTTCTCTGCAACCTGAATACCGCCATGGAAGCAGCAGGATCAGGAACGGATTTGCACTGCAGGGACAGACCCTGAGAACTCCAGCTTCTGCCTAATGAAACTCGACTTAAATACTTGGAGGGAGCACATATCTCTTGCTGTGGGATGGAGAGAACTGTCGCAGGACCCGATTCTGATGGTGCCATCCAGCTGACTTGGAAGGACTTGGGGCAGTCCTGGAGATCGGGACCAGACCTTACCTAGCTTCAGTGCAGAATATCACAAGAGTTTGTGTGACAACTGTGAGCCAACAGGCAGCAAGAGAAACTGTGAACATTGGGAATCGATCTCGGCAGTTCTTTTTTCTGACTTGGGCGTCATGACGCAGCCTTTGACCTTCATGAGAACTGTCATCGAGTCCTTCAGCAGTGAGAGAGGCAAAGGTCTAGGACTGCTTCTGGTCTACAGCAAAGATAGGAGAGATGATTCTGTGCTTCTCCATCGGTTATCTCCAAAGACTTTCTGCGGTTGGTGTGCGGCTCTAGGGAAGACCTTGGTGATGACATTTCTCTCACAAGCTTTCTGATGCCAACCATTGTGTAGAAACCGTGCGTGAGGGCATGACGGGTCTGGTTTGCACCTGTAGCTTCCTCTGGGGACCCAAGACCCACCTCAGCCAAAGGGATATAAGCCTTTGCGGTTTTGGAAATGTCTTCTCTGACGGCTCCCTGAGCTTCTCTGAGCTTCGCGGTGATGTCCTCGGTGTATTTGCAGGGAGCGCAAAATGGTTCAGACAGATGGTTTCAGCATGTAGTGCTACAATGGTATATCTAGGAAAGGTGGAGGATGCAGCAAACAATTCAACAGATCCTACGTTATATT
>NW_010511280.1:0-15957 GCF_000687285.1 Phaethon lepturus
CTCCCCAGGGAGCTCCTGGTCCCGGTGCTTCCCCCGCTGCTCCTCCGGGACGCTGCTCGGCCCCCTGCGCTCCAGCCCTTTGCAGCCTGGCACCCACAGGCTGCGTTACGCCGCAGCACACCCCAGCCCGAATTTTTTTCAGGATTTTACCAGCTGGGTTTCTCCCTTTTTGACTTTTCATTTATAAAGCATTATTACTTTACAACTCGCCCCATTATGTTTTTGGTTTTTGGCCAAATATTGCGAGGTTTTTATTCAGGAATTTTTGGTTTGTATTGGAGGGAAGAGAAAACAAACTCTCTTCTATCAAAAAAAAGTCACTGTTCAGAAACACGTGGACAAATGCGCCTGATCACACCTAGCATGCCGCGCTCTTCAAAAAATACAGCAAGCCAGCCTCCCCGTCGGTCAGCCTGCGTACCCACCCGCGGCCCTGCAGGGTGTTCAAGGGGCAGGTGGGAAGGCTGCTGGGTGACCAGCCCCACGGCATCACTGCCCACGAGTCCCTTGAGCTCACCGCAGCGCACCGGGTTTCAGTTTTAAAACCAAACCAAAGCAGCCCATTCAATTCCGACACTGGTTACTACGGCAGCAACCTGTTCCTAGTGAAATTAGTTTCCTTGGAGCCAACTGTTCGATTTCCTGCTGTAATAAAACGTGTGCCATGGTTCTGGGTGAGCAGAGCTGTGCGTACGTCATGGCAAGGAAGGGTCTGGAAACTCACAGGCCGGTACTGGACTTCCATTATTCAAAGCCTACTTCTGCTTTGGGGGTGGGGGAGGACGGAAATGCTTCCTATCCTAATTCCAAAATCCAGTGATGCGAGAATAAAAATGCTAGTCCTAAAAATGTACACAGCAGTTCAAATAGAAGTAATCTGATAATTTCCTCAGGCACGCAAAGCAGCAACTCAATAAAAATAAATATGCTAATGAATGTATTTAGTCGTGGCCATTACATTTCATATATATTTACTGTTCAGCATTCAGAGCCCAAATTCACAAGAATCAGTTACCAACCAAAGGCAGATGAAGGAAAGTACTTTGTTCTGCTGTCCCAACACAAAATATGGTCGTTTCCTAAGGAAATGTCATGGCTCTTGCATCACAAGGTATGGGCTAGCATCTCCCACAGTGTAAATCTACAGCAGCAGCCACGTCAGCAGGGGTACGTCGATTTACACTACTGGAGAGCTGGCGCGCAGCCACAGGCTGTGGCTCAGCTCTTTAGCAGCGCACTCATTTAGCTTCAGAAGAGGATAGTTGAGACCATTAAATATTGAAACAAGCAGGCCCACAGCACTCAGGCATAGCCTAAGGAAGAGTCCGCCACGAGCTTATACCACATTAGAGAAAATAAAACCCAACCCACCCTGAAAAATGCGAAGCTGATCATTTTGCTTTGTGGCAATCAAGTAAGCGGTTCCAATCTCCACAAAGAGCAAACACTGATTTTAATGGGGCTATTTGTAAAGTGTGGTATTAGCCTAACTAGGGAAGGGAATCAAAGCTGGCTTGTGCTTATCTGAATTGTAAATTAGAAGTTTAAAATAAAACCGTCCTGATGTGGTGCGTGGAACAAAAGGAGGAGAGGTGTATGAGACACCCTTTGTCAGGAACTTTACCTGCATTTGACCAATTACCCTCCAGGTTTCTTCTTTTTCTACTCAGAAGCAATATGAAAGAAATACTTTCTGACAGAATTTGAATATATGCAAAACTTGTATTGAGGCATGTCTTTACAGCTGAAAGTAATCATGCTGGCGGGGGTACAATAACCAAGTATTTCCAACACAGCAATCGGAACTGAAATAGGGTGACTCAAGCGGGGAACAGTAACCTTACTCAGCTGCTCCAGCTGAGCTTCGTTTTTGCAGAACGAAGCCTCTACCCCACTGTGAAATAAACGGCAGATGGGGTGTGCTTGTACCTCCCTTGGTAAGACATAAAGCAACTGGCTGACTAGGCAAGGGCGTCTTCATAACAACAAGGGCTATTTTTGTTTTGTTGCTCTATGTTCCCTTACAGAATTCTTAGTATCTAGAGATTATAGCACCAATTCACAGGAAGATGCTGTTTCCAGGCTTACACTTGTTCCTCCATGATTTTCATGATCAGCATTCCCTTAAGTAGTACGATTCCTCCGTCTTTTGTAAAAGATCTGCAGTCTATGGTCATCTTTTCTTCCAGCTGTGCATATTAAATGCTCTTTCCTCAATAAAATGGTACCAGTAAAGTTCAGACAATAGCCATGGAATTCCTATGGCAATGAAGCTACGTGGTTCCAAGGAAACTCCACACATTACACATTTTCTCCTGTAAAAGCAGAGAAAACAGGGTTTAGAAGAGCATTTATTAGGAGGTAATCAATAGCCATTTGTTCCTGTTCTGAAGTTAATTTAAGAGTTGACCAAATCTTCCCTCCACAGATAACCCCTGAAGATACTACTTTTAAGTAAAATCTGTAGACAGAACCAATATCTTATTTTACTAGGACTATCGCACTCATGATATATTAGCAGCAGAGAGGAGATGATGAAATAGAGGACACAGAAGTCATCTTAATCAACATACTATTCAGAAACTCTGCAATAGTATTAAGCCTAACACTGCAGTAGATAATTATTTTTCTTGAAAGTTCCACAGAAGATGCATGCTATTTATAATGGACAAAACCCCCACATTTTTATATAGAACTACCAGGAGCACAATGTGCAGTAGGTATCACAAACTCTGAACAATTTTTCTTAACTGTAGATGGATGTTGCACTTACTTACTTACTTACAACTGCTCATTAAGATCACAATCATCCACACTGCTCCTGAAGAAGCGTCTCCATTATTTTAATACCCTGGAAAAAAAGCACACATAAATGCCAGTTTTAGACACAACTTAAGTATTTCATACATTAAAATGGTACCCAAAAACATCCCAACGAAGCTTTAAAAAAAAAAAAACCACACACCTGCATTTTATGGTCCCGCACTAACTCAGTGCGGTTCTCCCCACTCCCACTGCCTGAGAGGCACAAGGAGCTCTACGGCACAGCCTGCTCAGGGGGAACCGCGAGGGGACAAAGGACCCTGAACAGCTTCCATGCTCTTCTGAGCCAAGGCTACACGAAGCCAGGGCACTTGATCGGGTCACACATTTTATTCCAGTTCTGCCTGGCTTTGCTTGGACCGAGCCGCTTCTCATCCCTGCACCTTGGTATATCCCTCTTTAAAAAGGAAATCCCACCACTTGTGTTCTTTGCAAGCAGTTGGGTGCATGAGGATGCAAGCTCCCCAGAAAGTCAGTACGTTTACTTCTATAATGAAGGAAAGAAATACTGAAATCAAGTAAAAAATACCATCAGAGGATCATGAAAGTGAGTATTTCTTCTGCAGGACTGCTCTGTGAAGGAAGGAGGAAGAACCAAGCAATGAACTGTTACTAAAGCGAAGCGCAGGCTGACCCCAGGGGGTCTGTTCACTCGGGGGTGCGCTGCAGACCGGCCCTAGGTGCTCCCTGACCGACAGCTGCGCGGGTGCAGAGCACGGAACGGCTTCCAGCAGGGCAGTCACCTGAGAAACAGGGAAAGCTTTCGACCCGGTGCCCTTCCCACGTCAGGGCTACAGGCTGCTTCACGGCCAGATGCTTCTCTACTTTGAAAAGTTCAAGTTCAAGGCTCAGTACAACGTGAGAGAGAAGCAGCTTCACATTTGGTGAAAAGCAAAAAACACTCACTTTAGGTAAGAACATCCACAACATCCCTCTCTCTCACACTTTCTGGCTCTGTGTACTAAAATTGTAGTTAATTTGCCAACCCTACCTCTTATGTTTGGTCAGAGCTTGTGGACTGAAGCAAGCTTGGAGCTTAGTTATAACCTGTGTGGGGCTAAGGCTTACCCTAGCACGCTCTGTTTGTCAAGATAAAAGAAAAAGGATTTCTCAGTTTGAGCCACGGCCGGGAAGACAATTAACTTTAACAAATGGGTCAAGAGAATTTCTTTTCACATGTCTCAAAAAAATTGGACAAGATATTTTATATCTCTGAAAAACAGTTCATCTTCCATGCCTATTCTTTGTGGAAGGTAGTAAGCTGACTACCTTAGTCTATCAGTCTAAATTGGACATGCCACTGTTTACAGAATGAAGCACTAATTGACATAAGTGAAGGCTCAGAGGTTTGCCTAGGGAATTTAAAAATGTTACTTACTGAATCAATTATGTTCACAGCGTGACAACTGCTTTTTCTTTTATTTCTCCTCATAGCACTGCAGACTTTTAGGCAAAATGGTGTTGAGGAAGAAAAGGGGAATGAGAGGGGACTCCATTAAATGAATAAAATATGAAAGGGCAGGTACAAGTCATTACCCACTATCTTTTCAGCAAGGAACAACTAAATCAAAGCTTAATCGATATATTCCTTTCAACTAAAGTTCAAATACTTAAATCTCAGCCCCAGGAGATCAGGCTTACAGGAGCTAAATTTACACTGCTTAAGAGTGCAATGATGCACTTGAAATGCAGAACAAACACTGCCTACCCATTAAACTTCGCACCTCTACAGCTGCAGCTTAAAAGCTCCTCTGACGGACAAGCCATGGAATAGTTTTATTTTTCAAAGGTGGAGGTACTCTGCTACTGTAAGAAGCTATCCTGCTGTAAGCGCCTACATACTCTTCCCCTCACCGGTGCAACGCTCCAAAGCACTCAAAGGGACGGGGCCCAGCAGCTTCCAGTTCGGGAACGGCTACGGGTGACTCCTCCGGCGAGTGCCGCTGCCAGCACAGCCCGTACCCCGAGACCAGAGAAGGCACGCCGACCCAGCAGCGTAAGGAGGGTTAGAAGGGTAAGGGTAAGGAGGGGAACGCCAAATGGCAGCCTGAGGAGTTCCCAGCACCACAGACGTGTTGGGCAGCCTACGCTTGCACCTGCATATCTGCCAGAAACCAGACCAGACTCCCAGCTGACAGGGACAGAGAGAATGTATCACGTCTGTAACGTCCTCCACATCTTTACCGAACACTCCAAGTTTTAAGTAAGAGGTTAGGTGGTCTACAGGAAAAGTACAAATGGCCCGTTCGAATGCGACGAAGGCAATGCATGTTGCCGTACATACTTCATTTCCATTGCCAGTACAATAGCAGTGCAGAACGTCAACAGTCTAGCAGAAAATTTTATGCTGCCTCTGAAAAGAGCATCTAATACCTTTCATTCTTTTTCTAACCATGACAAAACGTTTTTCAGTTAAATATTTGTTATTTGAGCTCAGCTCCATCATTTAACAAACAACATCACAGCCTTTAATTTCCGTCTCCTTATATATTCAAGTCAAGCAAAGGAATCTAAAAAAGAAACCAAGTGAAATGTTGCAACATTTAAGAGGCAACGGATAAAACGCCTACCAGCATAACAAAAGTCAAATGATCCTTTATTGTGTGGCCTTAAAATTGCTCATAACTTTGTCGTCTGCACTGCTTCACACTGTACAAACTAATTAGGCCATTTTTTAAACAAATTTTAAAAACTCACACACACAAAGGCTGACTTTAGGGGCCACCACTACAGCTCCTGGGCTGGAAACTTTTCTCCCAGACTTTGCGCGCAGACTACAGAGCCTACTTTCTCCTCTCCAAGGGAAGCCAGGCTCTCGCCAATAGACCCAGAATGGGCCGTGCTGCTAGCTGGGATTTACTGGCATATCTGCTCAGACTTTTGAATTATTTGGGAGGAAAGTTTTATTGGCAATAATGTGGGTGCATATCATTCATTAATACCTTTTCTGAACAGGTAAGGAAAAAAAAAATCATAAATGCTGTAATTTCCACCAAATGCTCTACGACTTCTACAAACAAAAGCAGGGCAGGAGAACTTTATCTCCTACATTTTTTATCAGAGTTGCAATAAAATGAGAGAAATGTGACAAATATGAGGAGCCATAAAATGTCACTGTCGCTCTGTTAGGCATTTAAAAAAAACCCTACCCACAGAATAGGCTCATATCTCAGTTACAAAAATAATGATTAAAAAGATCATTGCCCATGGTGTCCATCAAGAGTTTCATGAATAGTAACTTTTCCCTCTCTTTCTATAAAATAGACATTTAATATTGACTGTGTGAATACATGAGCTTTATTGTAGTCATTCACAAAATTTAATATTTATACAGTATTTTCTCCTGCTCATCATGTAGCTCATCCCCTACTGCGTTTCTTCCGCCACTCACATGCTGCCTCACACTGCTTCCTTACTCCCTTATCTCATCTGAGCCTCTCCAAACAGATGGATAGAGAAGTGCATTGCTGTCAGGACCAAGAAGATAAGGCAGGAATCACGGTTTGGCTTTGAAAGCAACATCCTTACATATTCCGACAAGTGACACCAGGTGCAAGAAAAGCAATGCCTTTTTGGTCAGGCCATTGGGAAGGATGCAGATCAGGTATTGGAAGATAAGAAGTAAATGGAAGCCCACAGAACATTTATCAAGCATTGTAATTTGTGCAACATATATTTTAAAACTTTAAATATCATCTTTGTATTGCCATTTATTACATTGGGCTAAAGTGTACCTCAAAACTACTCTATGACCAAGCCACAAAAGGAACCCTATCTAACAGCTCAGAAGAAATGAAATGCATAGATTCAGCTGCTGCCCTAGGGAGAGGGGTGTTGTGGAGGTGGGGGAAAAGCCCGGCGAGACTGTACATTTATACCAGATCTGGTGAGCTTGTATTTTTCTTTTTCACAGATCTGCAGACATAGTCAAAATTGCTAAAGGATTTCTAATGCAGCATTGTAGAGATATTGTGAGCTAGTTTGTTTTATCCGCCCGCTCTGCGCTGTTGTAGGGCGGCAAGATGTGTTTCATTGCTCACAGTCATCGCTTACACTAGCATAGGTGTCTACTTCTGTCTTTTTTTTTTCTTTTGAAGCCACAACAGAAAGATCTTATAGTTATCAAAAATAAGCAAATGAATACATAGTGGTGCTGTTTGAAATACATCTCCATCTACAGCTCTTGGGGCACAGATTCCAAAATCAGCTTCTGCAGCACAAACAAAAGGTTGGGGCTGTTGGCCCCTGCGCCGCCACAGAGGAGAGTGTCCAAAGGGACTGCGGGTGCTGCGCAGGCTCCATGCTCCAACACTCACTGACTTCAGTGGGAGAAAGACAGGACACTGCTAAGGCCACTTAAAAACAAAAACAAAACCCAAAACAAAGCAAAACTTCCATAGTATTAACCAACCGGTCCCCATGAATAATTAAAGAATGACATAAGGCATGATCATGTGGACCTCTAAGTTCATCTGAAAAACGAATTTCTCCATTAGATAACTAAAAAATGATAAATAATAGTAAATATATGTTCATTAGAGTCTTGCAGCACATAGGATTCATGAGCCCAGCCATGAAAATGCCATGAAGCTTTCATTTATCTGAAATAAGATACAAACTGGGGGGGGGAGAAGGCATTAAAAAAAAGGGGGGGGCAAAAAAACCCTCTTACTTTCTCATTAAAAAGGTTTAATTAAATATTCCTTCCAGAGCTCTTGCTCCTTTTTCAGCATGTGTAAATCTCTTCAAGGCACAAACTTTCAGAGAACAAGACTTTCATGAAACTTCATTTCCCAATGAACGCTTCAGGAGACGTTGCTGTTAAACCTAGTTTATCAATGTGACATGACTCCCAGAAACAAAAGGCCTTTGAACACTAACTCCCTTGGGATGCTCTGCTGGATAGCTGGATAGCTTTTATCCTCTTTCATAATTCTTACTGAAAGACAGAACTATTGAAGTATACAGAACCGCTACAGGGAGATTGACTGTGGCTATTGTAAATACATCAAGTTGCCAAAAAAAAAAAAGTAAATCTATTGTTACTGGAGAAGAATTTATATCATGTCACACATGTTGACTCCTTTTGACTATTTCAGTGTAAAGGTGCTATAAAATTGCAAATTATTATTACAGTATTAGCTGGCACAATGAGACATTAGGAAGAAGAACTGTTTCAATGCCGGGGGGAAATCAGGAATGAGTTACGGAAACTGATATAGTCATACATGCCGTGTTTTAAAATGTATTTGAAATAAAACTATTACCATAATAAAACTAAATCAATTTTTGTTCTGCTTATTCTCTGTAGACAAAAGAAAAGGTCAAATATTTTTTCAACAATTAAAAGACGTAAAGAATTCAGACTTAAAATACTGTTTTAGTTTTGAGCCCAAAAGATCTGGCAATTTGAAAAATTTTAGAATATAATTCTAGGAAGAAATTCAAGCAATAAATAAACTTACCTTCTTCACACCTTGTTTTAAAAACGCTTGAGCAAAAGCTTCCAAGACACAGTTGAGCAAACCTGCCCCCGTAACCGATATTCTGCCTTTTTGTGTGAAGTCTGTCCTAAGAAACAAGAACACAACACCCTTTTATTTTTCTGTCTATTTAGTAAACATTAAATGTAAACTCTATGTTAGAAAGTTCATGTTTGATACCCAAGTAAGGAATTCATCAGTTACATTCACATATTTTGTATGGCAATCTCAAAGGCTGGCAAACGTAACAAGATGCAGGAACATCAGCGTAACGAGAGGTTTGTAACGACCACCTCCTGCAGCCAGCACTGCTGAAGGTGCTGCTGGACTCTGCTGGACATGCGCTTACTGGAGAAGCCTGAAGAGCAGCAACACAAAGCGAGGTCTGGAAAGGACACAACAGCCATCTCCAGACTCATGAAAGCCAACTGCAGAAACAGTGAAATACCCTTGTACGAGTTTAGAGAGTCCTCAGGACACCATCCCACCCAGGCCAGACAGAGGCAGTGGTAACAGTGCAGAGAGGACTCCCCATGCCTATCCCCGCAGCATGCGGGCATATCCGGCACCACCGATGCCCTCAGTGGGCCACGGCCGTTTATTATTTCTGTCAATGCAATTCGGTCCGGTGACAAACATGTGGAGTTCAAGTGAAGGAGCTGAAGAACATGAGAAGTTCCCCCCAACCACAGGATGGGCATCAGCAGTAAAAATCCACCATTGAACTCAGCTGCTCTGGTTGGGTTTTATTTATTCATTTTGCAATTTCACCATTGTAGGGAACGAAAAAAAAGGGAGGCTCAAGGAAAATATTGATCGTTGATTGATTTCTGTAGCACACAGCTGGCAATGCCACATCATTACAACACAGTCACAGGGAGAAGTCCATTAATGAGATCCAACTACTAAATTATTGACTAGTTAAGTACAGCAAATTTGGTCTAATTGTTTTCATGATGGGAGTCCAATTAAAGTGTCTTTAGTATAAAAAGTCTAGCAATATTCTTGTTCAGATAGCGTCAGGGAGAGCTTCCAAAGCCTGCACGGCTTTCAAAACTAAACTAAAAGTTACATCCAGTGCAAGGCTCTTCAAAAGAGGGAGCTTTTGTGCAGGAGATTTTTTTCATTCCCATCTCCAGCTGGTGAGCACTGCTCATGCATCACGTGTATCTCCATCTCTCCACATCAGGGAGACATCTTCTCACCCTGTGCCCACCACGCTGCGAGAGACTTCAGCTCCCTCAGGCTGTGCGAAATGAGGGAAGGTCCTGGGTAATAAAGGGAATCTGATGGCAATTGAGGGATACAAAATGGAACAGCAAAGAAATGCTCCTGTCTGGGCTGGGGAAAGCAGTCAAACCAAAACACACAGGGGTGTCAAATAACACCGGAAACAAAATTCAAGCTACACAGGGATTCTCCACTGCAGAAAGACAGGTATAACCTGCCCAGACACATGGAAATTTGCCGGTACACAGCTTGCACACAAATCCAAGCAGTTACAGGGGAGTTTGGCCACATACTTTCCCCTTCGGTTTGGCACTGCACACATTCAACTCTTCCCAAAGGCCTCCTCATCAACACGAATGCTGCCCAGCTCAGCTGGGTGGAAAGCAAGCTCATACCTAACATACATAATGCACGATTTTAGGGTAAGCGCAAGCAAATCACTCCAGAAATTGTCACTAACCCAAGCACGTACGCATGCAAGTGGAGGAAAGCAGCTGACAAGATTCACACTGGTTTGATATACAAGCAGTGAAAGCCACGAGCCCCAGAGTCCTCCAAAGCTGCATCCTGCGGGCAGTGTCAGCAAGCACCGGGGCAGCGCTGGTGAGCCGCCCCAGACCCTCTGCAGGCAAACGCCACTCGGGTCTGGACCCACCCAGCCTGTGGCTCTGCCTGGGGCCAGGACTTGCCCACGGGGTCTAACTGGCGTTTTTGGATTTTAGACATCAAGATGAGATGCTGGTCTAGAACAGCAATTAAATCATGGAAACCAAGTAAAAAGTGTCATGAAGGAGTTCAGCCAAGAGGATAACACAGGTGCTTTCTGGCCTCTGAATATACAGATATGCTTCACCATGCCTTTTTCAATGGTTTATAATTTATTTATGTTTATTATGTTATGGAAATGTTTGTTTGCAGCTAGATCTTTTCAGACATTTATATGCACTGCTTGGAAGCACACACAATAATTTACTTTGCAAGAATATGCAGCAGTTGGCATCACTGGGTTCACATTTATTTACGACTAAATAACCACCTGACATTAAGAGGAAGGACTACGTTGCGGTTAAATTGACTGGTTGGGACTAAGCAAGCATCATTTTAATTGCCCCAGGTCCATTAGTGACATCAGGAAGGTCACAGTCTCCCTGCCCTGACTGGCGGTTCTTTAGCTGAAAATTATTAAATAAAGGATGCAACTGCCAACCTCAAACTGGGTAAACTAATCCACACCCTATGGATGAGGTTCTGCTAAATGTCTAAATGTCTAAGCCACAGGTCCCTGCAGGGACTGGATTTGTGGTTTGGTTTTCTACAGCATATTGGTCTACAAAGTAGCTGGGCTGAAGTCAGCATAGGCAGTTGTAACTTCATCTGACGGGGGTAGAAATATTCCGGACTCCCACCAGCGCCATCCCACCACACGTGCCTGGGACCAGGCTGCAGGCCTGTCACTAACCCCACTGGCAGGATCTCTCCTTGCAGAGGCACAGAGCAGTGCTGCGGGTGCCACGGCTGAAAAGCACCCCAGGGAATACCTGCAGGGCAGCCTGCAGCCACTGTCCCAACACCTCCCAAGCCACGCTGGGTTGGAAGCGGGCAGTGCCCCAACATGGAGCCCACCACAACACTGGGAGGTTGCGGGAGAGGCAAAGGCACTCAACCTGCTCTGCAGCTGATCGAGATGCAAGCCAGCAAAGCGGTACTCTGCTTTCGCTTATCAGCATCCTTAACAATGCCATGTTAAAGCTGATTAAACAAACAGCCTGCTACAATGTACTCACAGTGCCTAACTGAGGCGCAGAATTTTCTCATTCGCTTCACACTTTTAGTGTCCTGAAAAGTTTCAGGAGGTTGCTATTGATATCTGCTCAGCAGCACCTAGTAGGAGAGAAAGACAAGTTTCCACCTGCACTCAGGTTACCATCGCTTTCATAATGTTGTTCTCTCTTTAGGGGCATAATGTACAATTTTCTCACTAATCAGGATCACTTGAGTCTCCTCATAGTGTGTGTTCTTATTTCTCTCCAGTGCAATAGTGTGCTGCTAATGTTATGCCCTTTGCATAATTCCTTCATCTATTCAAATGTAAATGTCACTGTACCTAGGTTACATGCAGCTGAAATTTCACGCCTGTTTTGCAGCCAGCATTTGTTAAATCTGATTACCTCCATGAGATTCCTAAAGAGGTGACAGCAGTGTGCACAGGCACACCGAGGTACCCCTGAGCCTACCTGGCCAGGGCAGCATGGCTGAGGTCCGCGGGATCCTGCTGCTACATACTGCAGCTGCCAACCTGCGTCAGCGCCCACGGTACCTCCAGAGGCACCGTCGCCCCGGCAGGCATTGAGAGCCTCTGTAAGCAAACCTGCTGAGGCTGCCACCACGCTCTGGCAGCCCAGCTACACCTCTGATTTCAGCTCTGCTTCTCTGCCTTCCCAATTGCCACAGTATACTTTAAGGTAAGAGTGCGTGGTGGTGACACCGAGCTCAGACAACTCCCCTGCACAAGCAGAGCAGAAGCAGCATGCTGACGACAGTGTCCTTCCGGAACTGCAACTGAAAAGCCTTGAAAGCAGGGCATAAGTGACCAGCTGCACTAGTTTCTGTACCAACAGGACCAACATCTGGAGTCGCAATGCAACTCTGATGCAGAGGAAGCCTCAGTAAGGACAGAGGGTTCCAGCAAACTTTCGGGGAAAAAAAAAAAAAAACCCAACCAAACCTCCCACAGTTTAAAAAGCCAGAGGAGTGTGCCCTCAAACTGCAACATCCCAGCATGGGGCTTTCAAAAATGCCTAAGCTACAAGGGATTTAATTTCATCTGAAGTTGGTGGGTTTTTTCTTAAACATCCTTAGAGCTTTCCAAAGTCACATGGACCTTGCTGGGCAACCCTGCCACGCTTCCCAGGGAACATCACGCAGCAACAGTAACTACTAATTACAAGAGACACCATAACAAAATAAGAACTAATGGGGCTGACATCAGCTAGAAATAAATCTTTTTTTAAAGACAGTCACATGTATCACATACTTGCTCACTTCAATGCTACGGCAATTATACATTCCACTCTGATCCTGCCATAAACGTGCATAAAGACATTTCTATGCTCCACTCTGCACAAACACAAGTGTGTGTTCTCCCAGGCAAAGTCCCACGGCAGCTTACATCTCTTACAGTGGGCCAAACACCAGGGAAAGAAAATTGTTCGGGAGCAAGTATGTTCCATGCAAATGGCTGGCAAGCAGGAGAGAGCTGATAATTTTTAAACTGCTGTCCAAGCACCTGTTGGTAGACATGAGAGCAAAACGAACACTGGCTACGCCCGCTGTGCAGGAACAGCGGGACAGCCTTCTATGACTGCAAAGCAGCACACAAAATTAATTTCCAGCAATTATCTGTGCTCTGGCCAGAGAGCCTAACCTCGCATCTGAACAAGCCAGAGGAAAGCTACAGGACACGTACAGCTGCTGCTTCAAATGCATTCAAGACATACCAAAGAAACTATTATTCAGACCCCTCTCATTCCAAGCATTCAAAAGGCAACAGAAAACCCATTCTCAGGGCTATGGGCCTGCAGTAGCAGCCCTGAGCCAGCACTGGGGCACTGCTACACCCAGAGGCCAGCACTCACCAGTCTGGATTCTCCAAGTTCTCTCTGAAGACAGACTCCTCGCTCAGAGATGCGTACTGCGTCCACGTAAGACAATGAGTTTTCATAGCCATATTTCTTTTCTGCATATTAAGCCAAGATTCCTCTTCCAAGTAGATGTCAGGCACTTTTAAGACACTGACCTGGGAAACAGAAGAATTACAGCTTTTTTAAAAAACAAAGCAAGGGTAGAATCACTTCTTGGTATTTTGAAAGTGTTACTAGCCTCAGAGAATAAGATTAAGGATTCAGGAGGAGGTCACAGCAGCTGTGGTTGGCGCAAATGAGAACACTTAACTTCCTCAGCAGCTACTAAAGGCCATGCAAACGCTCCAAGATTTAGGGAGGTTGCTCAGTCGCCAGCCGGACTTCCAAGACCAGGCCAACTTACCTGCATCACTTCATGCTTCCTGTCTTGCTGCTGATGGCTAATTTATGACAATGAAGGATAAAAGAAGCCACTTCCAAACAGTTGCATGCAAGGCAGCCAAACCCACCAGCTAAACCACAAGGGCAGGAGAAAGGCTTGCACCTCTGCAGGCTCCCGCTGCCAGGCGCAGCGGCTGGTGCCCTTCTCCAGCCACCCTCTCCCAGGAGGCCTCCTCCTCCAAGAGCACACTTGTCAACCTGAGTGACCTTGATCTAGCAAGCATGGGCCAAAGAAGGGATGAAAATCTCACCGTCTGTTTATTTATATTCTGCCTATATAGGGCAATGATACGTTCTGCTTGGCAGGTGAGGCTTGGAAGAGACAAGCACAGGTTTAGAGGCAAAAACACACACGTCAGCACCCACAAAAGAGTACATGCATACTTTTAAGCATGCAGGCTGTGAAATAGTACAGTTATTTAATCATGCATGAATGCAAATGTACTTTTCCGTATACAGACTATCTGCTGCAAGATACTCTGCAAAAAAACAAATCATAAATTAAGGCTAATTCTCCTCCCATAACAAACTGTGAAGAAAGAACTGTCACTAAAAGAGACACAGGAGAGAGACACTAAGGGTTTGCACAACCCAGGTCCTTATGTTTTGTACAGTCTCGTCTTATCTTCTTTATAGGGGCTCTACAATGCTGTATTTAACTTACAACATGCTACAGGCACATTAAGTATTATTTTAATTCCCTCTGAATTCACTTACAGAATGGTTTTGTGAGAGATTACAACCCAATGTGTTCAGGAGCCATGGATCAGACATCCGAAATACCTGAGGCCAGCTTAGAAAAAATTACCCAGTGTTTATTACTAGCTGCCACCTTGCTGAGGTCCACGAGACTGGGCTTTTATTAAAAAAAAATCTACCACACAAAAATTGTGAGCATGGACAGCAATAAGATTATTACATTGGGCTGGGGAGAATGGCTGTACTTTCACTCCGTGGCCCAAGTAACATACTTTAAAATAACTTGTTCCATGTACAAGAGTTAAAAGCTCAACACTGCGTGTAAAACGACCACAACTACCAGTTACATCTTAGTGCGCTCAAGGCTACAATTTGGTCCCTTCAAGTTAAATATAAAAATAAGTTCCTAGAGACTTATTTTTTTCTCTTAACTTCTCTTTAAAAGTAACTTTTCTAATTTTAAAAAATGCATTAGGAAATGTGATCCTTTTAAAAAAGATAAACCACAGTGAAGCATTAAGGTTTTACAACTTGACTAAATTTCTCTAAGCAGTTACCTTTCTTAAAATTTCAGGAATTACATTCTGGCACGTTGCAATTCTCCTCCGGTAAATAACTCCCGTAGACAAATCTGATGATAAAAGAAAATCAGAAGCGAAGATCTACAGCAGCAAATAATACCATTTTTTTAATAAAAACAAAGTAGTTGGAAGACTTCACAGCACAGCAAATGTGCAACCAGAAATACTGGCAAATTAACAGAGCATTGAAGGGGGTGGTTTTCAGGTTGTTTTTGGGGGGGTTGGGCGTTGTTTTTTTAACATATAACCCAGTACTTCTGCTGCTTCGCCAGACAGAGGGCTATAAATAAGACTGCTACGGGCATTTTGCACTCTGCCTCAGGAGGAGGGCATCTGCACCCATCACTGCAATCCAGACCCCCCTTATCCAGCACATGGTACAAACATTTTACCAGCGTTTACACTGGTGCTCCTGGGCAGCACAGCACTGCAGGCAGTGCCAGTGCCAGGCTGCGTGGGAGCGCGCCGGACGCCCTCCCACAGCCCGGGAGGGTCTGGCAGGACCCACGGGAGAACCCTGCTCCCAGTGGCACCGGGTGGATGATGACTGGGGCAAGAGAAAAGCTCAGGCAACTGAGCTACCAGACCAACATACAGACTTGAGCTTTACTTTATTTCTATCCCCACCCCAGTTTATATTCTCAGGCTCATTCTCTGGGCAAACTCACTGTGTACGACATTTACAGAACAGTCTTGTCTCATCACATGTTTATTTTTGTATTGAGGACTCAGTGACAAGGACAAAACTATCTATTAGGAAACAAATTACAGTTATTTAGTATCTCCAAAAAATGGCTAGCTTTTAGAATCACTTTGTCTTTTAATATTTAATGACCCAGATCAAGAACAGAACGCTATCGAATGAGAAGCCAACTGGCAGGCAGCCCAGGTTAAAGACTTTTCCAGGATAAAGAGAGTACCTTCTCGAACAGTTGCATTTGGTGGGATCTGTGAAATGAAAACTTCACGGAGTATGGTTTTCAGAACTCCAACAAACACATCACATTAATAATATGAATCATCTCCATGCAACACAGAGTAGAAAAGCATTCTCCGGAA
>NW_010511280.1:15988-18751 GCF_000687285.1 Phaethon lepturus
AGAAAGTGGCAACGGCAGCACCAACACTTGGTGTTCTTGAATCTCAGGGCAACCTCACTAACAACTTGCTTAGAAAGACAGCATAAGCCTGGAATTAAGAGCCACCATTAAACCTGAGCTGCAAGACACAAGACATCGCTAAATATATGATTAAGAACTTAAGGACTAAAACTTTAGGGATTAAAGAGTTTGGACTACAAATTTAAAGTCTGTAAGTTCTTATTTTATCCCAAATGATATTTTTATCCCAATTTGATGACAGTTCCCATATTACAAAGCGAGGTGGTTATTTCCATGCGAAGTCCTATGGTACTTGTTTGCCATGTGGTGGCATAACTGTTAATACAGCCTCTGCACTGCCATGTTACTTTAAGTGCCTAATTGTAAGCATTTCCTGCAAGCTCAGCAACTGGAAGACAAAAATCCACGTGGTATCAGCAGAGCTGATCTGACAACTGCACTCTGAATCAAGTAGATTTATTTTCCTGTCAATATGATTGGGAAATGGTAACATCTGATTTTCAGTATTTCAGGAATTCTGACTGGTAAAGCAGGAGACTGACGATCTGTGATGACCTTCTGCCTGTCAGCATCCTACAAGGCCACCGCGCAAGTCTCTGATTCCTGGAACTACCTCCTCATCTGGGAAGTGAAAAAGCAAGTAATCCCTCTGAAGGCAGGGATCACTAAAGCCAGGTAGTGTGATGCCTGTGGAGCGCCCGAGGCTCAATCCGCACAGCTCACTGTGCCTCCTTCCAGGGGCCTTACATCTGATCTGTAGAGCATTGCAGATGGAAACCATCACAGAAACACCAAGGAGCCATACAACAAAAGAACATGCTACAGAGAAACCAGGAGTAGCATGTCTAGTGGCCTCACTGAATATGCTGAAAATTCAAATACTTAATGTAGTTAAAACACACGCCTTTGGTGGGGCAAGTAATGTCTTCTTGGTCTTGCTTACACTATGTCCAGCATGCAGGAATCCCAGGCATGTCTGCAGTGCCCAGCTCCTACTGAAATACAACTATTACATAATTTTAAAGGTTATGAAAAATTTTAATTAGCTCTGTAAGAAAAGTCAGAGAGCTTACCTGTTCTCTCTTCCACTGTTTCTACAGCTGTGACATGTTTCTCCATGGGACTGGGATACTGGGGGAAAAATGCACAGAGTAATGATTACCACTTCTCACCTGGGTAAAAGAAAATTGCTAGCTGTCACCTGTCAAGTCAGAAGCAGTTTCACAGCTTCTCTCAACAGGTACGAGCTGCCTGATATTAACAATCTGCAGTCTCCATTCAAGTTAGTGGAAAGGAAGAATTTAGTAAGAATAGTTTAGTAAGTAAGATTAGAAAACAAACAGAAAACCCACAATACTGCTACGAGAAAAACTGCCTGAGGGGAGATGCTAGCTCTTGCTGCAGCATACAGACATCTTCCACATACCCTCCACACCACAGAAATGAAGACGCAAGCTCTTGACCTGCATGACATTTTTCAAACAAGGGCTAAGCAGAGCTTCCGGCAGCACAGCAGCTCCATGGGCCACAGCCCCCCGCGCTGCCCTCCGCAGAGAACAGGAGCGTCCCGAGTTTCTGCAGCAAGCTTGCTCCTTGTCACTGCTGCTAAGCACGTTCAGCCACACAACCCACTTCCTCAAGCAAAAAGTAGGAAAGGTACACTGCAGCATCACCTGAATGCAGACTCTGGTACGTAACATTTCGCTGTCCTGCAAAAGCTGCTAGAACAGCCTGACAGCAGGAGGTCACTTTGGACTGCAGTGCAGGTCCACCCTGGCAAGAGGGCACGTTCTTCCGCTCAGGGGCTGGCCTGCAGCAAGGGTAAGGGATTGCTGCTGCCTCTTCCTGCTCAGGGTAACCTCACTTTCCTTAGGCTGTACAGACGAGTCATTACAAGGCTGGAAGAAAGAGATTCTTGCTCCAAGACCCACATTGAAAAGGAATTATGCCAAAATAGTATAGGTTGCCTGTAGGGCAACATCCTCTTTAAGAAATGTATGCACAAGAACAGGACTTCTAAGGATGAATAGTCTATTTTGGAACTTACACAACTCCTCTGGCTAGAAACAAGACATAGAAGGCTATGAGGACCTTACTCTCCATTGCAAAAAAGCGATCAACATTCACCTGAATAATGAACTCTAAATTGTAAAGCCCAAGATAATTTATTGAACTCAAATAACACTCAAAAGTTACTGTAACCTCTATGCTAATGCAAATGCCAGACTGAAGAAACACTGACCACGAGACTGACATTAAACAAAATACAAAACTTTAGGAAAGGTGGGGAAATTGCATTTTAAGGCTAACTCAGTTTAGGTAATGCAATTATTTAGGTAACAGGTGTTCCACAGTTCTGATATAAAAGAAATCTTGGGTCCTAAGCTAAACTCCAGAACAGACTGTTCTATAATCCAGCTCTGCTGGTTTTTTCTTACTGCAGAATTAAAGTTGATTTTAAAAGTACAAGGTTTTCAAGTCTTCCGCACAGAAATTGGAGGCTTCTCCACAACATGCTGCTTTGAAATGGCAGTAGTGGCATAATTACATTATCGATGTAATTTACACTCTGTAAGGCCCAATCGTGTGAAACAAAGAGCCATTTACATAAATCTTTCACTAAATAACAGGCCCTATTACCCCAGTATTTAAACAGAAATAGACTCAATTTCCGACACAGCACAGTCAAAGAAATAACATTACAAGTCTACAAGCAGATGTAATGGCTAAGAGAGTCTAACA
>NW_010511280.1:18782-19329 GCF_000687285.1 Phaethon lepturus
AGCATTCCCAGCCAGCCACAGCCTCCCTGCAAGGTTTCCATTCCCTGGGGACGCCAAAGCTAACAGCAGCAGAGAACAAAGAGATCTCAGCCTGGCTGTTATTGCAGCCCTGCAGTAACCCAACCCCTGAGCCTTCTTCCCCGGCACCGAGGCATAGGAGTCCCATCCCTGTCGGAAGGGCTCCCATTAGCCTCAGGGCTTCAGCCCTGCCCTGCGGTCTCCCGCCCTGCTCCTGCTCAGCAAGGGCACAGGGCAGGCTGCCATCCCTGCCAGCAGTCAGACATGACGCTGGCTCCAGCATCCTCACCCCGACTCCTCGTGTCGGGCTGCAGGACTGAGCAAGGACTTCTGAAATTTGGAATTGCCTGAAGAGAGGCGGCTACTGCTGTACCGCTAACCCGCGGACATGCCCAAGCGTCACAGCTCCCACCGCACATGGGTCACTGAGAACACAGCTGCTGGCCACGCCGCAAAGGGCACCCCTGCGCCAGCAGAGAGGACTCGGGGTGCTGAGAGAGGGGTGGGCTGCCGACCTGCTCCTGAGACA
>NW_010511281.1:0-704 GCF_000687285.1 Phaethon lepturus
ACCTCTTTGGGAAAACCTCCAGAAGATGAAGGTAGCTGAAATTACACATGAGCTGCAGGACCAAATTAAGTACACTTGGTTGGGAAATATCTTTGGTAAAATAGGATGGGTATTTACTGGATGGATTACTGACTTGTTGCAAACATCGATTGTTACCATAATTTGCGTTATTGTAGCATGAATTACCATTAGCTATGTTAAAAGAATTATTGTAAAATCTATCTCTCAGGTAAGGGTTTACCTAGAAACTGGGGAATACTTGGCTCTACTTAAACACTCAGATGAAAATTATACAGACACATTGGACGAAGATGACATATCAGTGGTGGAATTGTTACTCAGGTCACGGGGTGGAATGTATGGGATCACCCGACTAAACCCGTTTTGGAGCACAAAGGCAAAACGCAGGGAGCTGAAATTCGACTCAGCTTCGTCTCACCTTGACAGATCCTGATCTATGCAGAGATGACTTGGGGGGAGCTGCGGAAACGGCTCTGCCCGGGGTTGCCCGAACACTGCATCATGATAAGAACTGAAACCTGAATGGAGTCTTGAATATTCCCTTAACAAGGAGCCATCACACCACCAGAGATAAACATTCCAGATAGTATAATCCACTCCGGCATAATCCCACCCACCCAACAAATCAGGAAATAAAACTCGTAATTCTTTAGCAATCCCTCATAACATACCATTATCATTTG
>NW_010511282.1:0-3747 GCF_000687285.1 Phaethon lepturus
GACTGCGCCCTGCCTGCATGCCTTCCCTGCACATCCTGCCTGCGTGAACTGCCGCACAAGGAGAAGCTTCTCTCACTGTGAGGTCCTGAGTCACTTGCAGTGGCATTGACTACACTAACCTTGAGAAATCCTTTTTTCAACCGGCAGAGGGCAGAGTTCCTGGGGTGCTTGGTGAGTCCCAACAGCACGTATGTGGATTCCAAGAAGGTCAAAGCTGTCATGAGCTGGCAGCCCCTCTTCTAGCATGCAGGGGATGCAGAGGTTCATAGGGTTTGCCAGCTTTTACTGATAGATCATAAAGTGTTTTTCCAGTATTGTGACTCCTATACTGGCACTCATCCATAAGGGGGCTTGATTTCAGTAGACACCCAAAACACAAGCACCTCCTGAGAAACTGAAATAGACATTCACTATAGCTCCCAGCCTAGTCCACCCAGACCCCAACTGGCTTTTTATTGTCAAATTAGGTGCCTCAAACCAAGCCATAGGGGCTGTCCTCTTCTAGAAGGTTCAGAAACAGGACTGGAGACAAGCTATGTACAATGTAGATTTGAGATCCACCCAGAAACAACACTTAAAACAGCTACACATATAGCTCAGGCAAAGACCAAAGGCCTAAACTTGAGCTTAAATGAAGATCCTGAGGCCATGGGGATTCCAGGTGAGGCTGGTCAGAGAGTAATGGTTACTTGGGAAGACAAACGCCATAACTCCAAATGTCCCTCCTTCCTCATGCTTCCCTGCAGCTTTTATTGCTGAGTGTGACATTATATGAAGAAAATTAATTTTATACTATCCAGATCCAGTACATTAACTTTTAATGTACATTAACTTTGTTATGGAAACACTAACCTATTATTACACTCATTTTCTGCAGCCAATAAATGTAAGCTTGAGCTGTCAAATCTCCAATATTTCTCTAGTATATATTATGCATGTGCCAGAAGCACTCTTAATGTGTAAATAAAGAAAGGGAAGCGGCATTAACTTCCTGTTGGGGAGGTTTTATTCTTAAGAGTTGTATTAACCTGCAAAAAATGACAACAAACTCTACTAGCACACTTGTTCCATTCCACAACTTCTCCTCAGATCTTATTCTTCATTTTCTTGTTATTTGGAACAGCAAGTGACCATTTGTAACAGGTACAGTATACAAGCCAAGTGAGAACCCCTAGACAGAGGTTGTAGCCCCAGAACCTGGCCTGAAAAAGACATTGAAGAAAATCCTGCTGATTTCAACAGAAACTGGACTGCCTCTCGAAAGCATCAACACAGTCAACTGCAAAGGTGATAAGCAATTATTATTAATGAGGAATCTCACAGAAGAGATTGGCTTCCAGAAGCTCTTGGCATTTTGCAGGCCAGAGGAGCCCACCAGGCTATAGAGTGCAGACAGCTTGCTAAGACAATTCAAACTCCTTACATCCCATTCCAGAACTCACCCTTTTTTTCCTTAGAGACCCTCAAGAGTGGAATGTAGGCCAGATACACTGTTCTAGCAGTGACAGCCCATTCCCAAACTTCCTGGGAGGCAAGCAGGAGCTGGACAGGAACTGTTTAGCACTGTTGTGGTTTAACCCAGCAGGTAACTAAAATAACCACACGGTTGTTCACTCACCCTCCCCCCCTGCAGCGTGATGGGGGAGAGAATCGGAAAAGAAAAAGGGTAGAACTCATGGGTTGAGATAAAGACAGTTTAATAGGACAGGGAAAATAAAAAGAATAATAATAATGACAATGATAATGATAAAAGAATATACAAAACAAGTGATGCACAGCACAATTGCTCACCACCTGCTGACCCATGCCCTGTTAGTTCCTGAGCTGCGGCCCCTCCCTGGCCAACTCCCCCAGTTTATATACTGAGCATGACGTCGTATGGTACGGAATATCCCTTTGGTCAGTTTGGGTCAGCTGTCCTGACTATGTCCCCTCCCAGCTTCCCGTGCACCCCCCACCTTCTTGCTGGCAGGCCAGAGCACGGGAGGCTGAAAAATCCTTGACCACTTAGCAACAACTAAAAACATCAGTATGTTATCAACATTATTTTCATCCCAAATCCAAAACACAGCACTAAAAAAAATCCCAGCCAAAACCAGGACAGTATCCACCCCTTATTCTATACCATCTACATCATGCCCAGGTTCTACACTTTCCAATACATTCCAATTAATCACTACCACCTTTCCTGTCTTTTGATATATACACACAAATATCATTCCCTCGGTTTATAGGCCATCCCCCCGAAATGTCCGTTGAGTTAATTCAGTCCATGACATTGGGCTCCATGTGACATAACAGTCTTTTAGGGCAGGAGAAATGGTGTGTGGTATTGGATTGTTGCATGCTGAGGCCAGTCCTGCTTCTATCACAGCTGCTCTTTGTTCAGTTTCATTAATCTGGGTGGTTCTTACAATAATACCATTAATATGGCATATAGCGACCATAGTAGTGATGATATAGAGTAATATATAGCAATTAACATCTTATAATTCAAATCATTGTCTGTTTTCCTCCAAAATCAAATCTCCTTGAGGTACACATCGGACTTCCCCATCCTCCCACATCACCCACCAAGTGCACCCAGGTCCTTGAGCAAAAGCAATCCATGAATGGGTTTGCCCTTGCCCGAGGCAGGAATAACCCAGACTGTCTTCCCCAGCATATTTTTTATGTGCCCCACAGGGACTTTATCCCCTTCTACAGTACGTAAAAGTTTTGATTGGGCAGGGCCGGCTCTATTAGTAGATCCCCTAGTGTTGACTAACCAGGTGGCTTTGGCTAAATGTTTATCCCAATGTTTGAATGTCCCGTCACCCATTGCTCTCAGTGTAGTCTTTAACAGTCCATTGTATTGTTTGATTTTCTCGGAGGCTGGTGCATGGTAGGGGATGTGATATACCCACTCAATGCTGTGCTCTTTGGCCCAGGTGTCTATGAGGTTGTTTCAGAAATGAGTCCCGTTGTCTGACTGAATTCTTTCTGGGGTGCCATGTCGCCATAAGACTTGCTTTTCAAGGCCCAGGATAGCATTTCGTGGCATGGGGCACAGGATATGTTTCCAGCCATCCAGTGATTGCTTCTACCATTGTAAGCCCATGGCACTTGCCTTGGTGTGTTTGTGGGAGTGCGATATAGTCAATCTGCCAGGCCTCTCCATAGTTATCTTTCAACCATTGTCCTCCATACCAAAGAGACTTTAACCATGTGACTTGTTTAATTGCAGTACACATTCCGCATTCATGGATAACCTGTGCAATATTGTTCATGGTCAAATCCATCTTGCACCTCTTCCTTGATGGCCTGAGGTGTCATGGGCCCACTGAGCTATAAATAATTCACCCTTATGTTGCCAGTCCAGATGCAACAGAGCCACTTCAATCTTAGCAGCCTGATCTACCTGTTGGTTGTTTTGATGTTCTTCAGTGGCCTGACTCTTGGATCTATGTGGCATCTATGTGGCGTACTTTTACAACCAGGTTCTCTACCTGGGTAGTGATATTTTGCCATAATTCAGCAGCCCGGATGGGTTTACCCCTGTGCTTCCAGTTACTCTGCTTCCATTGCTGTAGCCATGCCCACAGAGCATTTGCCACCATCCATGAAACAGTATAGAGTACTGGCCATTTTTCTCATTCAACAATATCTAAAGCCAGCTGGATGGCTTTCACCTCTGCAAACTGACTCAATTCACCCTGTTCTTCAGTGGTTTCTGCGACTTGTCATATAGGACTCCATACAGCAGCC